>NC_079524.1:13750184-14050184 GCF_003711565.1 Takifugu flavidus
TGTTTTTGGATCGCAATACTCTCACATGTGTCACTGACGATCCGCGTGTTCTCTGAATGAAGACTTTAAGAAGAAAAATGCCAATTTCAAAATGTATTGAGCAAATAGAACCAATTCAAGATAAAAATATTACAGAGCTCTGGGCCAATTCAAAACCCTACAATAACAAAGTCAATTGTCAGGGCATGAAGTCTGACAACCTAACTATCCCTTGACCCATTCTTTTATAGAAACACATAGGCAAATTATTGATGCTAATCCAGTCCGATGTTGTCTTCTGATTGGATGAGCTCGTCTTCTTGTTCCAGTTCCAATGGATGCTGGCACAGTTCTTGTTCTCCGTTGTTTCCCAGATAGCCAGGTCAAAGTTCACATTCTTCTTGCAGAGGAACTTAACACCACTAAACTATGCTGTCCACTTTTACGATGGATGTTTAACACTTCCAATCTGACTGTCTCTCCTGATTACAATTATCTAAATAGCCATGTCAAGGGAGGGTCAACTGACTACCGTATTTTCACGACTATAAGGCGCACCTAAAACACTGAGATTTTCTCAAAAATCGACAGTGCGCCTTATAATATGGTATGCCTTGTGTGTGGACTGAGTTCCAAAATCTGCTGTGTGCCTTTGGTGGGTGCACTACGGTAAACGCTCCGCCCATCAATTAGTGGCACACCTATGCGTAAGGACCCCCTAAAATGGCACCGGTCAAGCGACATGCGTATGAGGCTCACTTTAAACTGCTGAAAATGGCAATCGAGCAGCTGCAAGACATTTTAATGTAAATGAGTCCATGGTCAGAAAGTGGAGAAAACAAGAAAGTGAACTGAGCCAAGTGAGGAAGATGAAGCTGAGTTTCCACGGGAACAAAGCAAGGTGGCCCGAGCTGGAAGACCGAGTGGAACAGTTGGTTGTGGAACAGCGAACAACTGGAAGGGGTGTCTCTACTGTCACCATTCGACAAAAGGCCAAAGCGATTGCTGAAGAAATGGACATTGAGCATTTCCAAGGAGGTCCGTCTTGGTGTTTTTGCTTTATGAGGAGGCGGCATCTCTCTATATGCACAAGGGCAACTGTTGCGTAGCGGCTGCCCGCAGATTACCAGGGGAGGGTGGCCATTTTCCGCACCTACTGCCGCGAAGATAACCGCGCCCAGCCACATCTATGAGGCAGCAGCGGGCAAGTTATGCTACCATATGCGGGTGGATTGTAGACGCATGGGCTATGATACCATCTTCATGTATTGTAAGAGCTTTCACAAAAGCCGGCATCAACGCTGAAGCAGAACTGGTCAGTGAGTCTGATTCAGATGATGAAGAGCAATTTGGGATGTTGGACACTGAAATAGCGTAGCTGTTTAATTTAGATACAGAAGATGAAAACTTTGGTTTTGTGGTGGAACAATAAATATTTTGTTCAATAAATGTGTCGAAACTCACCGTTTTACTTCGTCATTTTTTACTGTATGTTTTAGCATGCGCTTAAAAATACGATGCGCCTTATTTATGTGTTAAATACAGATATAGCATCCGTAACTGAGACTGTGCCTTTTATTACAGTGCGCCTTATGGTAGTGAAAATATTGTTGTGGTTCTTGAACGCAACTCATTTCTTCCCTCCTCCCTTCACCTGCAGGAGCGACTGCCAGGGGCGGGCCGATCCCCGGAGCGCTGAGCCGCTGACGCACCTGCAGCTCGTTGCGTTAATTCGGCAGCTACTTAAACTCCCCTCGTTGCCTCCTGGGCCGGATTGTTGTTTCGCCACTGCATCTAGCTCCCATCCGTTGTGATTTCTAGTTTTTTTTTTTTTTTTTTATTTAAAAAAAAAAAAAAAAATTTCTTCTAGTTTTATTTAATTTTACTATTTAAAGTTAATTCTAGCGTATGTGGCGGGGCCCAGAATATCTCTTTTCTAAGTCGACAACGCCACCCCAGGAATTCCACCTGGAGAATTATCAAGGCCGCACAAGTGTTTTCTAATGAGGATGAGAGACTGGTCCAATGTGCAAAATTAATACCTTTATTTCCGGATATCCGCTAACAACAATTGCTAAAATACTCACACACCCATTCACACACACTCAATGTGCAGATATTAAATTCATATTCAAGGTTTTACAATTATCTTTAAAACACCTGCACCCCACAGGGTAGGATCGGCACCACTTAGAAAATAACAAAACGTACACAATAACAGAACCCAAATAAACATACAAAAATAACCCACACAGCACACAAATAACACTTAATCAAATCCAAATAACATGCAAAAATAACCCACACGAGCAAAAAGCACACTTAGTCAACCCCAAATAAACATGCAAAATAACCCCCGCAACAAAACATTAAACCCAAAATAAAGGCAATCCTAGTCCTCCTAGAGGCGCAGTTCACTCACACACTCGCACTTTAGATTGGACCCCACACGATGATACCTCGCAGAGGTAGATAGGAGTGACAGTCGGGAGCATACGCGATAAACGCGATGCGGAGGGCAAAACAGCAGCCGGCCAACGGCAACGGGAGGAAAGCGCACTAGAGCCGGCACCTGTAACAATTTCTGTTAAGAGAGAAAGCAATTTTAGGTTGCTGACAATTCCCCATATGGTGAGGCTAAAAGCAGCCGCTACGTACCGTCAGGTAAGGGAAAGAAATCTCTAAAATGGGGACGCACACCAAGCCACCACAGCGTTCCTGCTAGCAGGGCCAAACAGCCGACGAACCAAAGACACCCACGGCTCCCCAGCTCTGATGACAGCAGACTCAGGTGCGCATGGAATAGCACAGCCCGACCGCACAGCAATCAAATGAGGAGGACCAAGTAAACTGTGGCGTGGCACCCAAAAGCTCGACAACAAGAGCAGCCAGTGCAGCACAGTCTCCTTTTAAGGGGAACGCCACAGCTGCAACTGCCCGAACAATTAAGGTGATCGGCAGCGCATGAACTCCATGCTGCCACACTTAAAATATTGCATTTCCAAAAAACGACCACTGAATGTATTGGGGTGTGTTTCAGATGGGTTAAAAATAATTAAATGGATCTGGCCACTTTTACTGGCGACCGGTTCGTAATTATTATGCGGCACCAATTATTAGGCTCACGTCATTTTACGTGCGCCGTATTGTCCGAACGATCATTTTAAATTCAGTGCACTACATAGTTCACTCAATCCATGTCCCCCATGTAGTGAGTAGTAAGGATGGGCAGATCGATCCCGTGGTATCGATATATCGATACTCACAAGCTACTCATTTGGTATCGATGTTCTTTTATAAATATCGATACTAACTAAAAAAAAAATAATTGGGGTGTATGCATCACTTTCCGCCGTTTTAGATTAGTTACTTAAATTAATATGTGCCAAGACACCCCTATACCTGGCGGCGTACTGAGCTGGCCCATGTCACGTGACAGGAGATAGGGAATGAGCATCAACCTGCAACATAGCCTGCGCCAAGCCGACACAGTCAGCAAAAGGCAGAGCCGGAGGAAATAATCAGCCAGAGACGCAATCGTGTTAAAGCAGAAAATGTGAATATGATACGATTTCTGAAAAGCAATCTGAGACTTCAGTAAAGTGTGATAACATACCTCAAGTGCACTAAAGGTGTGATGGTGTCAGACATTGTTCTAATTATGTTTTTATGGAACAACTGTCTTATGCAGGTTTAAAGGATAAGGAAATCCTAGTAATCAATTGACCATAATAAATTGTATATAAGTGGTCTGTATTTGTCTTAAATGTAATAATATTTTGACTGACAAAAATTGCCAGTAAGAAATGAACGGTATCGATATCGATGAAAATACAAGAAAAAGTATCGGTATCGTATCGAATCCCAAAAGTGTGGTATTGCCCATCCTTAGTGAGTAGTGAATAGGGAACGAGTGTGTGGTTTCGGACACAGCGACAGACAAGAAACAGAAGGGGAGGGGAAGAAGGAAACACTCGGGAACTCCTAACTCATTATTCTTTACTTTGAGTTTATTGTAGCCTTTTTGGTGTCTCCTGTCATGTCCTGGTGGATTCTACTATCAAAGTGAAGACATTTGGCCTTGTCCTCACACCTTCACGATCAGACTTGGTTTTATGGGTTGGGGTTAGAGAATGTTTTAAATCTATGAAAATCCACGCAAAGATGTATGTACAGGGATGTGTGTTTGAAAAATCCAAACCACCGGGGGGCGACACAACTGAAGGGTGACGTGATGAACTAGGAGGATGTGCTGATTGTCTCCCATTTCAAGTTTGTGGGATGGTTTGTGTGGTTGTTTGCTGGGGTTCTCTGCAAAGCAAATTTCCCCTTTTTTGTTTTTTCCTAACCCTCAGTGATAGCACAATTATGTTATCATATGTCATCACATGTTATGTTAATGACATATTTCTAAATCTGGCAGGAGGTCTAAAGTTCAACCTGACCAAGTCTTACTTAAGGGGCAGGAGAGTTCAAAATCACAGAAAGAGATTTCCACTCCAAATTTTACTAAAGTTAATTGTTTATTTTGAGCTTTTGGAAATTTTAGTTCATTTTGGAACTGGCATTTTCTGAGTCCACAGTTCCCAGGATGCATTAAAAGATAAAGGTTTTCCAAGTTTAGACCATCACAAACCAATTCAACCAGTCTGTCACTGGTCTGAGGAAAGCGCCAGAGAGATGAATTAGAAACCTAAAATAGAAAGAAAAAAAACTTGAAAAGACCTAATATGCTACAGAACAGAAGTTTATTAAATTATTTATGGGTGAAACTGGAATTTCACAGAGAGATTAAAAACAAGAGAAACAGAGTCCAGAGGGAACAAGCAGCAATGATTAAACAGCATTTACAAGGGGAAATGATCAAAATAAAAACAATTAATATCATTTGTACTGCAGAGGTGAAAGTTGTTGACCTGGGTGTCAGATTAGACATAATATATGTAAAATAGGCTCAGAGGTGGGTGAGAACACAGCATAGGAACTCTTGGGAGAACCTGACTCAGAGAGCTTGTCTACCTCTATTGATATCTTGCCAAGTGACTATTGAAACAGTAATGTTTATTGACAGTTTATGTAAACAAAATTTGATCAGCCACCTTCAAAATTGAGTCATTTTAGGGTGATGAAGATAAATGTTTACCTAGTATCCACACGGACCTCTCAGCAAGGGGAACCAATAGGACTGCTGCCTCCCACAACAGCTTTTTTGATGCCCCTGCTTATTATAAGATCACACCAAGTTATTTTTTTGTGTTTGACAGTGTAGCTTTATAGATTTTATAGAGTTTGAGACACGTTGGCAAACCAGCTGATGGGAACACCAAGTAGATACAGCCTGGACACGTGATCAGGAACGAACCCAAGATCATCCGATGCTCTGGGTCTCAGATCATCACACATCCTCACTTGGGTGACCCAGCCAGGGTAGAACACTTCCTTTTACCATTAGAAATATTTGGATCAACGTGACTAACAAAGTCGACCTGAAGTGTTGACTAAAGTGTTGATCACTTTACAAAGAATTACACTTTGAAAACTTCAGAAGTTTGAGGCATCAAATGAAGACTGACTTTAAATATGTTGTGGATTTTGTCCAGCACTTATCACAACAGGCAGCTAACTGGGTCTAAAAAGAACTGTTTCCAAAAGCTTTAAATTCTTTCATATTTGCACCATACAAAATGTTGGGCAAGCCAATAAAATAGTTGCTGTCATGGTAACAGCGCTGATGCCTTAGTCCACACAGCTTCACCGACACTTCAGGATGGTTCGTTCCTGCTGTGGATTCTGAGCTCAAGGTCACCACTGTACGAAAACCAAACATTTTCAGCACACGTGATAGAAAAAACTGCTTTCTTGTATTTTTAATCATAAATTTGATACAGTTCAACATAAAGTCAGACACAGTAGCATCAGCCACAGTCCTAATATTAGCTCTATCATACATGAACATCTGTTATTCATCGTCTCAACTAGAAAGTTTACTTCAGTCTTTGTTAGCAGTTAGCATTTAGCAGTAAATCCAGCAGCTTTGGGCTGTCACGTGTAGATGTGGAGGGGAAACCATCTTCGAGCTCTCCCACGGATCAGAAACTCTGTGCTTCAATCAAAAAGCACAACTTTAGAAACCAGTGCCAATACAGCAAGAATCAGAATGAAGTGCATTTCAGGAACCAATGGGTGATGTCAGGTCTAACATTATAGAGACAGAGCAGAACCTGGAGCCACAGACAGGCCAACAGTCCAGAACCATATTAGCTGAGTGAGGATTAGAACCCAAATGAAAATGACTCTTGGACAGGTAAAGTCAATGTATAGAAGAGCCGTTCAGGTGAAGTTCTTCCTGGCAGGTTATTATGATGATGAACACATGACCAGTCAATGGGAAGCATCAAGGAGAAACAGGATATGATATCAGGAGTTCAAAGAGGAAACATGCAACTAAAAAGTGGCATGAAGGTCAACAGGTGGTTTCACATCCATCATGGAGGAGGCAGATGTTGACCACAGCTCTGGGGAGGCTACAACAGTTTTAATGGTTAAACCATGTTGGATACTTATTGATTACCATAATTCACACTTCTTCATCCTTTCGCGGAAAGTTGGAGCTCAGCTGTTGTCGGTGTTACGGAACTCTCCGTTTTCAGTGATCTGCAGGGAAGAGGTGTTGCTAGGAGACAAGCCGTTTCGCTGCGACGTGACTGTGTAACGCTCCTTCAGCTGAGTCAGTGCTGCCATCAGACGACTGTTTGCTGCATCAAGACTTGTGATCCTCTTCTCCTGAAAGACAGAAGATAAGTGGTTCTAGGGGACCTTTCTCAATAAAACCCTACATTTTACAGTGAAAGTACCTGAGCCTCTATGATCTTCTGTTTGGAGTCCACCACGGCCTGCATGTCAGAATGGTCCTTCTTTAGCTCTTCTTCTACTGCCATTAACCTGCATGACAGGTCACATGGTCAGAGACTAGCGACTGAGGAAACCAGGGGGAGAGGAGAGAGATAGAGAGAGAGGTTTTTTTGGATTTTTCAAAAACTCAATTTAATTTGTCATTACAAAAAACAAAAACATTATCCAAACAAGAAGAAAACAGAAAACACACATTCAGTTGAGGAGGCCTCCAAAGACCAGCTCCTCCTCCTCCACCAGACATAGTTCATCATTCAGGCACCATGTGCTCTTTAACTCTTCAATACTGTTCGTTGCTCGGTAAAAATTAAACTCCGTTTTTATCCGAGCTTTGACCATCCTAGCGAAGATGGTCTGATCTGGTCTGGTCTGGTCTGAAGATCACAGTCCAGAGACCCGCCTATCTTGTTCCTCCTGCTCACGTAGATGGCTGGTTTCGCCTGACATATAAAGAAGTTCAGCAGCTGGCATTTAGCTTTCCCTCTCCTGTGGTATCTGAAACCCAGATATATAAAGATAGTTTGTGAAAAAGCTTCACCAAGCAGGGAGAACATCTGATTCAGCAGCAGGAACAGCACAGAGAGGCGGTTTTTACTCGGAGAAACAGTGGCACACCGTCTCTCTATGGTCACAGAACACTCGGCACCGATGTTTGGGTTGATATGCGATAAGAACCCATTGACTGCGATGGCCCCATGAAGGATTCTCCATTGTAGATCCCCACCCCTCCCGGTTAGAGGTAACTTGTACAGGGACCTCCACTCTGGCCTCTGGGTCTCTGTGAGGGCCAGTTGCGTCCTCCATTTGGTGTTGATACGGCCTGCCAAGCTGCGTTGGTTTAGAACCTTGACCAGTGTGTTGTACATAAGCTTCCCCAACGAGGAACTTAAATCGACAGGCTGCACCTTTCTCAAGAGCGGTTGCGAGCCAGGAACATTCTCCAACACTGGCGTTAACCTCACTTCTGGAAAGGGGTCATCATGATTGGCTGGTTTCCATCCTTTACAGAACTCGCTCACCAGCTCCAGCTCACTGGCCGCCAGTTGGTGTCTCCATCCACCCAGCATCTGGTTCAGGACCCTCACTGACCTGCACCTGTGTGCCGAGCCAGCGCTACTGCATTGTCCAACCGGGGGCCACACACGTTGACCAACTGCCTCAGTGTGAATACACCTGCCTTTTGCATTTTCTGGGCCAGTTGTGGTCCTGCCTCATACCTGAAACGGGCCCCATAGACCATCGGCTCCTCCAGAAGCCAGAAAATGGAGTTGCAAGTGGTCCGTCTCCCCTGTGTAAACAACTTCCATACCTGAAAAAGTCTGTTGTAATACCCTGGGAGTTCATCCAATCTGACCCCTGTTAGGTCCATTTAAATTAGGGTTGCTGCCAACCTCATTCCACCACATCGCCTCAGCACAGCTTGAGCCACAGGTCTCCAGACCAGATCCAATGGACCACACAGCAGCCTTTGGACAAACTAGAGCCTGAAAGTCGCTCCTCTGCTCTCCAGGTGGACCAAGCCAAGTCCTCCTTCCTCCCTCTGCAGAAAAAGGACACTCTGTGGTATCCAGTGCAGACGATCCCAGAAGAAATCCACCATAACCGCCTGTATCCTGGACAGGAGGAATTCTTGGTCATAAAGGCTTCATCACCAAGGTGGATGCCCAAGTACCTCAACCCCCTCTGCCCTCCAGGAGAGCCCCCCCGGTAATGTTAGCTGCTTACACCATTCTCCCAATGCCAAGGCTTCAATTTTGGCCCAATTAACCTTTGCCGATGACAGTTTGTTAAACCTAGTAACAGTTTCAGAGAGGTTAGTGATGTCGTTCTGACTACTGATGAAAACAATGTCATTGGCGTAGGCAGACGCAACATAACGCCTCAGACAACCTGGAATGATGAAACCCGATAGCTCTGCTCTCAGTCTCTGGAGGAGGGGCTCAATAAACAGAGTGCAGAGCATCCCTGACATTGAGCAGCCCTGCCTGATTCCCCTCCGGACAATGAAGGGAGCACTTAGGCCACCGTTGATCTTCAGCACACTCTCAATGCCACAGTACAAGGCCTGGATCCTGGCTATGAAACCTGGGCTGAATCCGAAGGCCTGCAGCGTCCGCCACAGGTACTGGTGTTCCACCCTGTGAAAAGCCTTTTCTTGGTCCAGAGAAATCAGACCAAGCCCACGACCCAATGAACCAGAGAGGTCCAAAATGTCTCAAATTAAAGCTATGTTGTCAGAGATTAACCTGCTGGGCACACAATACGTCTGGTCCACATGGATCACCCTCTCCATCACCTTTCTCAGCTGAGTTGCCAACACCTTGGACAGCAGCTTGTAGTCGGTGCATAGTAAGGACACCAGGTGCCAGTTCTTTACGTCCTGTAGGTCCCTTTTCTTTGGGAGGAGGGTAAGGACGGCTCTCCTGCAGCTCAGTGGCAGCCGACCATGGCTCAGACTGTCCCTGAGGACGCACAGCAGGTCCTCGCCGAGAACAGGCCAGAAAAACAGGCCCTGTAAAACTCCGCTGGAAGCCTATCAATGCCTGAGGCTTTCCCACCAGCCAGGCCATGCAACGCTCTTGTCAGTTCCTCAGCGGACAGAGGAGCATCAAGCTCTCCGTTGTTGTCTTCACCCACCTGGGGTAGACTGCTCAGGAAGGACTGCTCCACCTTAGGCTCTTCCCGGCATTCCTCCCTGTACAGATCCCTGTAGTATATGACCGCCCGCTGGCGAATCTCAATAGGCGAATCTTAACCTCAAGCACGTGTCCATTGTTGGCAAGCGAGGCAGAGAGCGTTACCAGCTGAGAACCTGGCCGTGGCTATTTCACACACATTCTCTCGCCGCTGCCTCGCACTTCCTTCAGGCGATGACCTTTGCAGCAATATTTCCGCAGACGTGCTGTTAATAGACAGACCTTGACTTCCTGCTGGTAACGTATTGCGTCACTTCCTGTCTTCTCAATCGTTCGTTGGTTGCATTGTGCACGGGGTGTTGTATTCACTTAATATTGAACACTTTGAACACTTTGTGTGTTGTATTCACTTTAATTAAAATTTGAACACTTGGGACATTCTAGTCGCCTGATAACAACAGTGAGAAATAACCCATATTAAACAAATACAGGGCTTCGCCGATTATTAGCGCTAGCATGGCCTCACCGTCTGTTTCACCCGGTGTCTTTGTCTGTTCAGTGTGTGAAATGTTTAGTTACTCCTCTGCCTCCCTTAGTGAAGGGAATAGGTGCAGAAAGTGTAGTTTATTTATGGCTATGGAGGTGAGACTTAGCGAGCTTGAGACGCGGTTCCGCAGCTTGGAGTTAGCTGGAGTTGCGTCAGGTAGCCAGGATAAGCTAGCTGCTGCGGAGCCGCCTAGCATAGCTACGGCTAGCGGTCCCCCGGCAGCAGCCGAGTAGCCGGCTAGCCAGGTCGGCTGGGTGACGGTTCGTAGGAAGCGTAGCCCAAAACAAAGGCCCACGGTGCACCACCACCCGCTTCCCGTGGCTAACCGCTTTTCCCCACTCTGCGACACACCCGCTGAGAAACCGACCCTGGTAATTGGCAACTCTGTTTTGCGCTACATGAAGCCGACTCCAGCGACCATAGTCAAGTGCATTCCGGGGGCCAGAGCGGCGACATAGAAGCAAATGTATGGCTGCTGGTGAGACGTAAACGTAAATTTGGTTAAGTTATTATTCACGTCGGAGCCAACGACACCCGTCTTCGTCAGTCGGAGGTCACTAAAATTAACTTGGAGTCGGTGTGTAACTACGCAAAAACGATGTTGGACTCCATAGCATTCTCTGGTCCCCTCCCCAATCTGGTCAGCGATGAGATGTTTAGCCGCATGTCGTCGCTTCGTCGCTGGCTGTCACGGTGGTGCCCCGAAAACCAGGTGGCCTTTATAGACAATTGGAGCACTTTTGGGGGGAAATCTGGTCTGATTAGGAGAGACGGTGTCCATCCCACACGGCATGGTGCCTCTCTCATTTCTAGTAATCTGGCTAATTTTATTAGACCCAAAGTGACCTGACAATCCAGGGTCCAGACCAGGATGCAGAGTTGTAGTCTTACACACCTCTCTGCTGCTTCCTTAGAACCCTCATCTGCCAACAATAACATATTTAACACTATAGAGGTAGTCTCTGTTCCACGGTTAAAAGTTTACCAAGCACAGAGCAGGGGAGCGGTCAATCACCATAATCTTATTAAAATTAATACTAAAGCACAAGTTGGAGAAACTAATATCACAATTAAGTGTGGACTGTTAAATATTAGATCTCTTTTGTGTAAATCCCTGTTAGTGCACGACCTGATATCGGATCATCACATTGATTTATTTTGTCTTACTGAGACCTGGCTTCAGGAGGAGGAGTATGTTCGCTTAAATGAATCTACTCCTCCTACCCATCTTAATTATCATATTCCACGTGTTACTGGTCGAAGAGGGGGAGTGGCAGCAATCTATCACTCCAAGTTATTAATTAATCCTAGACCAAAATATGGCTCCAGTTCATTTGAAAGCCTGACTCTTGGCATCACCCATCTGAACTGGAAGATAGAAAAGCCACTTTTGTTTGTAGTTGTATATCGGCCCCCTGCTGGGCCACATTCAGAGTTCCTGTCTGAATTATCTGATTTCTTATCTGACTTGGTCCTTAGAACAGACAAAGTCATTATCATTGGAGACTTTAATATCCATGTTGTAACGATGTTGTGACGTTGTAAATGACAACTTTAGAAATAGCTTCATTTCATTACTGGAGTCAGTTGGTTTCCTCCAGCAGATAAACCAACCAACTCATAGCTTCAACCACACCTTAGATCTAGTTCTGACTTATGGTGTTGAGGTAGAACATGTGTCAGTGTTCCCTCAGAACCCACTCCTGTCAGACCATTCTTTGATCACTTTCACATTTATGATTAAGGATTCTTCTATCCTCAGAACAAAGTCTTACTATAGCACATGTCTTTTAGATAATGCTATAGCTAAGTTTAAGGAAGTGATCCCTGTACTAATCCCAGGACCACCGTGTGTTTCCCCAGGGGTAAATCATTATAAACTTAGCCCTGCTGAGGTTGACTCTATTGCAGAAGGTGCAGCAACCTCACTGAGAATCACGCTTGATTCTGTTGCCCCCCTGAAAAAGAAAATAGTAAATCCGAGGATGTGTGCCCCCTGGTATAATTCACATATCAGGACCCTCAAGCAGAAAGTGCGAAGACTGGAAAGGAAGTGGCATTCTTGTAAAATTGACAGCTATCATGTAGCCTGGAAAGACTGTCTATTAGTTTATAAAAAGGCCCTCCGTAAGGCTAGAACAGCTTATTTTTCTTCCTTAATTGAGGAAAATAAGAGCAACCCCAGGTTTCTTTTCAGCACTGTGGCCAAATTAACCAAGAGTCACAGTGTTTTAGATCCACGTATCCCTTCTTCCCCTTAAGGGAGCCCTTAAGCTCCTTCAGCCCTATATATTTTTCTGAGGCGTCATCGCTAATTCAGAAATCCAAGACCACCACGTGTCTTTTAGATCCCATCCCAACACACCTGTTGAAGGATGTTTCACCATTGATAGGCAGTTCTATCCTGGACCAGATCAATGGTTCTTTAGTGACAGGTTATGTACCCCGGTCCTACAAGGTGGCAGTGATTAAGCCGTTGCTTAAAAAACCATCACTGGATCCTGACGTATTAGCAAATTATAAGCCGATATCCAACCTTCCTTTTATCTCTAAAGTTCTAGAGAAGGTGGTGGTGACTGGAGCACCTGCAGAGGAACAGCCTGTTTGAGATGTTTCAGTCAGGCTTTAGAGCTCATCACAGCACAGAAACAGCACTTCTTAAAGTTACTAATGATCTTCTCATAGCTTCAGATCATGGACTGGTCTCTATGCTGGTTCTGCTGGACCTCAGTCCTGCTTTTGATACAGTTGATCACAGCATCCTGTTACATAGACTGGAACATGTGATTGGGATTAAAGGGACAGCACTAGACTGGTTTAGATCATACTTATCTGATAGATACCAGTTTGCTCATGTCCATGGTACTCCCTCTTCATACAGTAGGGTTAGCCGTGGGGTTCCTGAAGGTTCTGTACTTGGACCAATCCTCTTCACCTTGTACATGCTTCCCTTAGGGAACATTATTCGGCAGCATGGGATAAATTTTCATTGTTATGCTGATGACACTCAGCTTTATTTATCCATGAAACCAGAGGAGACAGAGCAATTAGTGAAGCTTCAGGCCTGTCTTTAAGACATATAGTCTTGGATGTCTTCAAATTTCCTCCTCCTTAACTGAGGTCATGGTGTTTGGTCCTGAACCTCTCAGGGATAGATTAGATCACATGATCACTCTAGATGGTATCTCATTAACATCTAGTCTCTCTGTGAGGAATCTAGGAGTAACTTTTGATCAAAATCTCTCCTTCAACTCACACATTAAATTAGTTTCTAGAAGTGCCTTTTTTCACCTGAGGAACATCACAAAGATCAGGAAGCTACTGACGCAGCCTGATGCTGAAAAGTTAATTTATGCTTTTGTTACTTCCAGGCTGGACTATTGTAATTCTTTATTATCAGAGTGTCCAAACAACTCTTTAAGAGGCCTCCAGTTGATCCAAAATGCTGCAGCCAGAGTTCTGACAGGTATTGACAAAAGAGATCACATAACTCCTGTAATGGCATCTCTTCATTGGCTGCCCATTAAATTTAGAATAATTTTTAAAACCCTTCCTCAGAGGCCTAGCTGCATCCTACTTGGAGGATACCTTACCAGCCCAATAGACCGCTCCGCTCTCAGAATGCTGGTCTACTTGTGGTTCCCAGAGTTTCTAGGAGTAGAATGGGGGGCCGAGCATTTAGCTACCAGGCCCCCCTGCTATGGAACCAGCTCCCTGTCCAGGTACGGGAGGCTGACTCCATTGCTAGTTTTAAGATCAGACTTAAAACCTACCTCTTTGAAAAAGCTTATTGTTGGTAATTTTGTAGTTCCATTTACTATCATAGATAGAAAAATTATCATACTTAGGGGGTCGTCTAATCATTAGGTCACATTCTAGCTGTGCTGTTATAGGCCAGGGCTGCCGGGGTCCGGAAACACGATCACCTGACAGGCCTCTGTCACCCCACTGGGTCATGGTTTCCTCTCCTCTCCTTTCCTCTCCTTTCCTCCTCCTCATCAAGCAGACTAGTTATGATGATTCCTGTATAGTTTTTCTGCTCCCCCCCCCCTCCCCTCTCTGTTTATTTACAGGTATCGCCGCCTTTCGGAGCTGCATGATGACCTCCGGCCCCGCTGACCCGTTGTATAGTGTATTTTTTTGTGTGTTTCTGTGCTCTGTGCCTCTCCTCTCCTCTCCTCTCCTCCTCTCCTCTCCTCTCCTCTCTCTCCTCTCCTCTCCTCTCCTCTCCTCTCCTTCTTCTTCTCCCCTCCTCTCCCTCTCCTCTCCTCTTCCCCCTCCTTCTCCTTCTCCTCTCCTCTCCTCTCCTCTCTCTCCTCTCCTCTCCTCCTCTCCTCTCCTCCTCTCCTCTCCTTTCCTCTCCTCTCCTCTCCTCCTCTCCTCTCCTCTCCTCTCCTCTCCTTTCCTCTCCTCTCCTCTCCTCTCCTCTCCTCTCCTCTTCCCCCTCCGTCAGCAGGAGGGTCCCCCTACATGAGCCTTGTCCTGCTCCAGGTTTCTTCCTGTTAAAGGGGAGTTTTTCCTTGCCACTGTTGCTTGTCTGGGGTTAGGCCCTGGGATTCTGGAAAGCACCTTGAAACAATTTTGATTGTATAAGACGCTATATAAATAAAGATTGATTTGATGATGCACCGATTTGATTTGATTTGATTTGATTCAGGGAGTGTATCATCCTCCTCTGGCCATTCTTCCGTTCCAGACCAAAGAAAAAGTGAGAGGGGGCATCCATCTGGGCGATGTGTTGGAACCTTGAGCGGACCAGAGCGCCCTGAGCAGCCACACCCAGCAGGTCACCTAAAGCAGATGATTTAGTCTTGAGAGACTGAATATGCTCTCTTTTTCCTGCCAAAAGTTGGAGCTCCACCACTTCTCTCTCCAGGTCTCTCATGGACCTGGCCATGTCCCTGCTGGCATTGAGGGTGCACTGTAGACAAAACTGTTTGATGTGGAGCTGTAACTGTGTTTTGTCATTTGAAAATTGCTCCACAGGGTTTTGAAGGCTTCATTAAAAACATTATCATGCAACAGTTGGGTGTTAAAGTGCCAATATGCACTTGCACATTTTGCATTCCTTATATAAGCAACACAACTTACGAGAGAGTGATCAGAGAGACCAACCGGGCTGATAGACACCCTCTTAACTATATTTATATGGTGCCTAAAGAAATAGAAACGATCCAACCTGGCCAGAGAGAGCTGGTTCCCCCTGGAGTGGGTCCAGGTGAATTTTCTCTGACCCGGATGGAAATACCGCCACACGTCACACAACTCACGAGCCTGCACCAGCTTTCTGAGGGTACTTTTTGATGGCAGATGAGGTTCCGGGTGGTTCCTGTCCAGCAGGGGGTTCTCTGTGCAATTAAAATCTCCGCCCAGGAACAGAAACTCATTGTTGTTACAACTGGCGACAACCTTCTCTACCTCGTTTAGCAAAAGCAGCCTGTCCAACCCAGCAGTGGGAGCATACACATTCACAAAAACAAGCTTAACATTTTCAAAGACAGCATTTTTTTTAACAATCTACCTGATACAGGTTCCTCTACAGAGGAGGAGAGAGGTACAAAATCTCTGGAGAAGAGGACCCCCACCTGTCCACTGTTGCTCCTCCTATGGCTAAGAAACAGCTGCCCCGCCCACTCCCTTCTCCAGTCAGGCTCATTGTCCGGAGTGCTGTGGGTCTCCTGAAGAAAGGCTACGCTCAGTTTTTTGCTGGTGATGAGGACGAAAACTGAGGCCCTTTTCGTGTCCTCCCGAGCAACATTAATGTTCAGAGTTCCTAACCTGATATCTGCCATGATGAGGCTGCATGTCAACCCCGTGAACATGGACAGAGGGAACATGTGTAACCTAGTCGGCGCTCTCATGACGAGACCGAACCTTCAGCAGCAGTTTTTTGAGGCGGTATAGTTCCTGGTCAGTAAACGAGGGCTCGCCGAAGCTCCCAGCCCTCACAAGGTGCTTGGCGGACTCATGAAATAGCTGGAGGTCCGGGAAGTAGTCCTCTACCTGTAAAGACCTCATCCCCTTTGTGGTCCTGAGGAAAAACCTAATCTTTGAGAGAGAATAACCATGATGTGTCTCCACCTGAATGTTATCATTATCATTAAAAGTCTCCTGCATGTCTCGTGAACTGTTGCTTTCCTGTGTGTCTAACAAAGCGTTTTGTGCACTCTCTGTGTCCATTGGGGTGCTGTGTGTGTCCTGTGATTTGTGTGTGTGAGGTGAGTTGTTTATGTGTGCACCGTGGTGGGGAGGTTGTGTGTTTCGACCTTACCATGACCTGCCCGTCCTGCAGGCCAGGTGTGTCCACCGCCGGCTCAAGAGCAGGAGACACCTGTTCTTCGGTGGACAGTTTCTTTATCTTATCATTTTTTACCTTTGTATCTGTATTCTTTCTTTTGGTTGATATATTGAGGCTGTTCTCCACGACAACATCCTCCATCTCTAGTACAGTCTCAGCCACTCTTGTGGCCGTCTGCTTCATCAGCTCCCTGGTGAGAAACTCACTCCCTAGGTCCAGGTCCAGCCCTGCTGGCTCCTCCACCTCCATGGTCGTGACTACCATTGTGCCCTGTGTGTGTCCCAGTGACTCTGTGTTTGTGTTGTGCGTAAGTGTAACATTACCTGTGTCACCCTGTCACTGCCCCCGTCGTGCATGCGTGGCGCTGCGCTGATGAGCGGGTCGGCTGGCCAACGAGGGAAGGAGAGGGTTTTACCTGCTTATAATGCTGTTCATTTGCAGATCTTTGTCATCCTGCCGTCTGTCCCGAGAGCCTAGCTCTTAAGTTGATTAGGAGAGGCTCAATGGCCAAGGTATATAACTGTCCAGAAATAGGACATCCCTGTCTTATTTCCCATTGAACGCTCATTGGACAGCTCAGCCCACCACCAACCATCGCTAAACAACAAGCACCTCATGCTTCCAGAACTAGCATACACCATGTAGTGTCCCTCTCCATGTCTCACCCTGAAGGACACGTCTATTGTCTGTGTTGGACACTTGAGGAACATGAAGCACTGCCTCCTGAGCAAGAGCACGTGCCTTAGTTTATCGCTCCTACAGTCCAGACCCACAGTCCTCAGACCACTCGCCATCTTCCTGAAGCCCTGCAGCTCCTGCTCCAGAACCTCATTAGGGATAAACGGGGGAACACTTGAGACAGTGACCCGAGTAAAGGGCACAGCGAGCAGGAAAACCTGCAGGTACGCGCCATTCAGAGTCACCCCCCTTGCCACCAACTCAGCCACCAGTCGCTCCTCTTTCACGAACACCACCACTCCTCTATTCATCCTGGAGGCGTGGGACAGGTTAGAATGTCCCACACGGTCTCCTACGGTCAGGAGAACCTCCTCCACCGGCACCGACGGGTCAGGCTGAACCCGCACCCCGTGTCGGACTGAAAGAGGCGGCGTCACCGATGACACCATCCCCACCATAAAACAGGATGAACCCTTCGCCAAACTGCACCAAACCACTCGACTACAACCACCCCGATGATAGTGGCAGACACACCGCCAAGAAGGGGAAGACTCACAAACTTACAGAAAACTCAGCACGCTCTCCAGCAAACTCCCAGCACGCGGTCAGCGAGAGAGGGCGAGAGAGAGAGAGAGAGAGAGAGAACATAGGACAGGAGCAGAAAAGGAGAGAAAAATGAGGAGATTGACAGAAATAGAAGTAGACGGGGCAGAGAGTTTTACCTGCTGATAATGCTGTTCATCTGCAGATCTTTGTCATCCTGCAGTCTCCTCAGTCGACTCTCTGTGTCCTCGAGTCGAGCCTGGCACACACACGCGCGCGCGCGCACACACACACATTTTTGCTGATTTCTAGGGTCTGTATACAGGGCTCTCTTTTATGAACCAGCATCAGTCAGCTGACCTTGGGTGTTGCCTCCTCACCTGGTATTCCAGCAGCATTCTCTGGTTCTGCTGATCCTGGATCAAAAGTCGGGCTTCACACTCATCCTGACGCAACGCTGCAACTCGTAACTTTTCCTGTAGCAACGCAATCTCCTGCTGATACTGTACAAACCAAATGAAGTATAAAAGGTTATTTATGCCAAATCCTGTCAAATATAAAATAAACATGTAAAAAAATTAATTAAAAAGAATCTCCAACTACACATAATGGTGGAAAATTTGTGCCGAATGTGCAAAATATTCTGTTGTAGTTTGGCCTCCATAACAGGTGGTGGCGCTTGTAAGAAGAGGGTCAATTTAAGGAGACATGACAAGAATCAGATAAAAACCAGAAGAAAAAGTCTAACCCTCCAAAACATCTTTTCATCCCGTGAACCCCAACATACAGCCAGAATCAGTAAAGAAGCAAAATGTACCTTATCTATGAGGGAGTCGTCATTTCGATCTTCATCTGCATCACCATAGGAGGATGCAGAGTTCATGTTGAGCAGCCAGGCAGCAGTTCGGTCCAGAGCACAAGGAGATGGAGCCTGAAAACAAACAAGCTTTAAAGTCTGTTCGGCCCTGTTCTGTTCTATTCTTTACTATCCTCTTCTAGAATATCTCTTTAGCAGGGGGAAAATTGGCCTTTTCAGATTCCCCATAATTCCTAAGGGCAGGGTTGTGGCTAATTGGTGAACGCTGCAGGCTTTATGTCAGTACTATAAGCTTCACCTTGTTTGTATATTGTTTTAATAGACATACTAGCATTACAAATGAGGAAAGTTGAACATTTAGTCAACATTTGGACTTAAACTGAACCAGTCTATGAAAGAGTAGCCAATCAGCTGGTGATACCAAATGTATGGCACTCACCCAAATACATCAATGGCAAGAAGGCAAAGGACAGTTGCAGTGGGTCAAACCCCGTACCACACCCCATATGCCATCAGCCTAATTTGAATTATTTTCTAGAAGTATGAGATGTGGTGTGTTATAACGGTGTGTTATATCCAGCTAGTGGGAAATGGAGGAAAGGAGAGGAAGTGGGGAGGTGTACAGTGCGCATTTATGTTTCACTCTTATGATACAGTATAACAAAATTCAAAGATTTAAAGATCAATCTACATTCAAAAGCAGGCAGACCACACAGTGGAATATTTTAAATAGAAACCTGAATTTCTTTTCAAAGACTTCATTAATGCCTGCAAATACATCAGCATTCCTGTTGAAACAACAAAACCCCACTAAACCTTAAATATCTCAACTAAAAACAGACTCTTAGGAAAGACAGACTTCTTTAGGCTAAAGGACTGGGAAATAAAGTAACATACAGAGGTCTAGCAGAGCATCAACTGGATTGTTGACAAACTGGAGGACATTTCTCCTCATTCCAGAGGCTTCTTCAGTCATTAACAGCTTTGTCCTGACTTAAGTTGAGACTTTTTGTTCCCACTTGACGCAAGAGCTGTGCTTCAACATATTCAGAGCACTGCCGAGGTGCCCTTGAGCAAGGTACTATTCCTGTTACATTCAGAGTGCCTTTCGAGGACAGCTTCCTCAATGATTATATCTCCATTCTTTGTATGTTTATGTATATGCTAATAATGTGTAAAAATTGTGATTTTCCCCTCTGGAGGTTGGTAAAGTCTGCTTCCAGTGTGCCACTCTAACCTCTATCTCAATGTCACTAAAACAAAAGTATAAATATTTGCCCACCCTCACCTCAGATCTCATAAACAAATCAACAGTAGATGGCCAGCCAGGCATGGGTGTTTCAGATTGCATGTTTTTCATTCTGTTCAGTGGTGGCAATGGATGGGTGCTGTGGCAATAGTAAATGAAAGTAAAACCTGTGTGAAAAATGTTTGGTTAAAACAAAAGCTAAAATATTGCACTGATGCAAGCATCCAGACCCTTTTAGGATGATTTGAAATTTAGCTATCTTTTATTTCGATGTTTTAATTTAGGATGTTGACATGAGATGTTCCTGCACCTTGATTGTAGATTCAGTTGACTGGACATGATGTATATATATAGAAGATTACAGTTAAAACCAAAAAGGTCAGATCAACTGCCTCCAAAACTCAGAGACTGCATTTTATTGAAGCACAGATTAAGGGAAGAAACTCCTGCTTAAGAAGGATTCAGAAGGGCAACCATCACTGCAGTTCTCCACCAATGACAATCCAAGGTTTATGAGTGATCACACAAATGTCAGAAACTGATGTAAAGGTTGTAATCAAGAATGACTTGTTCTGATCTGGTCTGATGTTCACCTGCCTGACACTGACAGGGACCATACAATCAGCATAGTGGGGGAAGGGTTAGGTTAAGGGGTCAGATGCAGCAATGAACCAAGCAAGTGCTGAGGAAACCCTAACCCAGCATTACCAGTTACAAAAACCTGCAACCCTACAGCCATACCTTGGTAGCAGGTCTTTTCTCTGGACTGTCCCCTTTTGATGAGGATGACATCTGTCTGAGTCGTGATTGGCTACTGTTCGGCCAGTCTGGACTGGACGATATCATGCTGCCTGAAGCAGGGCGGGGAGGGTAGGCTGAACTTCCACCCCCACTGGTAATGTTTGGAGGTGTCCGACCTCGAGGGGGTCCTGCTGGGGTAGAGCAGGGGAGCGGAGGCTGATCGATGCGTCTCTGAGGACATGAGACGTTTTGACGCAGGGGGATGGTGCTTCCTGTGAAGTGGGACAACATCAATGGTATTACCAGGTCAGTAGATCATAGAGTTTGATTGAGGGTGTAGTTGTCATGCATGCCGTACCTGGTGTCTCTGACAGAGACAGTGCACGTCTTGAGTATTCCTCCCCGCTGCTGCTGCTCGATAAGGCTGACATTCTCTCACCCCTCTCGGGTCCTCCCAGCCCCACTGACATCTGTGTAAGGAATGCTGGTTTGGTTGCTGTGGTGTTCCTGTCTTCAGCATTGCCCTGTGAACCCACAGAGCCATCTGAAGGTGGGGCTTCAGTCTGTTGCCGTGGGGATGTAGTAGTCATGTGATAAACAGGGTTCTGGAAGGACAAGGGAAGGAGCCCTGTCCTACGCTGCCATTGGATGTTGTCAATAACATCGCCTGAGGAGGATTCCTGCAGGTCAAGCAGGGACAGACTGCGATTTTCATTGGTCAGTTCTGCCCCTTCTTTTCGTCCCTCATTGGTCAGTTCAAAGGCCACCTCATTTTCGTTGGGCTCAGAGTAGGATGAACTAGGAGCTGGAGAGTCCTGAGGGCCTGCTTGAAATTACATTGCAGCAGAGGAGAAAGAGAAAGGTCAAAGTGAGGTCAAACATCAGAGATTGAATTAAAGTCAGAGTTCCACCTGATGTTGGCTGCAAACTGGAGCCTTTTGTGACAAAAAATAGGTCTTTGTTCTCTGGAGTTGGCGATGGAAGTCTGGTGAAATCCACCACCCTGCACACAAAGCAATAAGACTGGTAATTGTGTCTGAGTCAGTAAGCACCATTTATGTGCTAACTTATGTTCTGTGTTAATAGAATACTAACCCTCCATCACTGTCACCCTGTAGGCCAACGGAGGGATTACAAGTTGTCAGAGGTGGAGAAAGGGGTGGGGACGGACGAGGTGGGGATCTACTCTGCCCCACATGATGGGACAGGGGAGAGGAAACTGACATACCCCCTTGATTAACCACACCCCCTGGATTAGCAAGAGCTGCTGACATCTCTCGGAGGATCCGAGGGAGTGGAACTAGCTTCACTAAGCAGACCTGTGGTGGAGAGTGGGACAGGTGAGACAGAGACAGAGTGAGACTTTTAACACCACTTTTAGTTACTGTGAGAATAAGTATTCTATTGTTATCATTTAAATGCATTTGTATGTTTAGCACCTAAGTAGCTGAAGAAGAAACAGAGTATTTTTCACCTATCTTGATTTAGTACAGTTGTCCAGAGCACCAGATTTACTGTGAGATTATCTAAAACCTTAAAAGCATCTTGGGAGGAGGTGAAATTCCACAAATATAACGAGATAATGAGCTGATGTGAATAAAGGAAGGAGGTTTGCAGAGGAGCAGCAGAATGACGTAGGGTGTTCCAGAGTGAGCTGCTGCTCGTTCTCCCTTGCAAGGTGTTGGATCGCAATACCTCTCGTGTGTCACTGCTAATCCATGTGTTCTTTGAATGAAGACTTCAAGAACAAAAATGCCAATTTCAAAATGTATTTAGTAATAGAACCAATTCAAGATACAAATATTACAGCGCTCCGGGCCAGTTCATAACCCTAGAATAACTGAGTCCATTGCCAGGGCATGAAGTCTGACAACCTAACTATCCCTTGGCCCAGTCTTTTATAGAAACACAGATGCAAATTATCAATGCTCATACAGTCCAATCTAATCCTTCTTCTTGGATGACCTCGTCCTCTTCTTCCATTCCCATTTGATGTTGTTGCAGTCGTTGTTCTCCGTTGTCTTCCCAGATGGCCAGATCAAATTCACATTCTTCATTCAAATAAGCTTATCAACACCACAATGCTTTCCCGTTTTACAATAGGTGTTTAACACCTCCAGCCAGACTTCCTCCTGAGATCTAAACAACAATCCTGTCAAAGGAATGTCTCTGATCTTTAATACACTTGCTAATGATTCTACCATGCCTAACTTCTAAAGTACTTTTAAGAGAAGACAGGAACATATAGTAGAACACATGATAACAAGATAAACACAACTCTTCAATTGCCACCTGTGTCTGTGTCTTTCGTCACGCAGGGTTTTGCTGTGTTGCTCTGTTTCAACTCTAACATAAGTTGGTCCTTCGAGCTGTATACCGACATCTGTGAGGGAATCTCGTCAGCGGGATGCTGACCACCGAAGACTGTGCACAGCCAGAACCCATCAATGGGGGTTCTGTATCAAAGACCTCGGTCGTGAATTTGACGCGAGGTCAGTTGGGCGGCCTCTTGAGATGAGAAGTCCTCCAGTGACGGACTCCGAACTACATTCTGGTGAACAAACGACACAGACGGGTAAGTAGCATTCCCGCAATTGACTGAGGTTCATTTGGGGAACCAAGACCCATCGGTGGTCTCGACAAAATTGTCGTGGGGATCCTATACTATCCTCCTGAGTTGGAAGCAGAGGCAAGACTTGTCTGCCTCATTGAGGTAGAAGCCTGACAAGTACCAACGAAGGATTTTAAAGGAAGTATAGAAGTCTGAGATTATATGTCCTGTAGAGACTCATATAACTCAAACTGGGACAAGGATAGGCAAAAGACCAGTTCGAAATCCCTCCATGTTGTAGATACATGGGGTCAACAAATTTTGTCAAAATATGGCATGATAAATTTGGATTTGATGGACAATTGGATAAACCAGAGAAATTAAGGGCCTTGATGAAAGAAATAAAAGAAAAGACAGAATCTGTCCAGGCGTCCAGGACCCCCAATAGGCTTTGGTGATTCATTCATCACAGTAGCAGAAGCAAAACCTGGCGTCGAAGATGTTTTTCCAATGATAGAAGTCGCCAAACCAAACAGTGGTGTAGGACTTCAACCCCACACAATGCTGGTCTACAGGACCTGGACACCAGAGGATTATGAAAAAGCTTGTGCTGAAATTCCTAAGCCCGACACAGACATCGAAGCTTGTATAGAGGGAATAAATGAGTTAATTAGAAGTTACTATACAAATGGGGCAGAAACACAAGTCCTGATGACTGTCTTAGGCCCTAAATGGTCAACAGTCAGAGGAAATTGGACTCCCATAGAGCAGGCAACAGGACGGCCCTGGGCCCATGACACAAATGATCTCAGAACTCAAATTGATGGTATATTTGGGAGAATGAGAGGCAAATTCACACACTGTGCTGATTATAGTGCCATAAGAAGGTGCAAGCAGAGAGAAAATGAATCATATGAAGAATATTCTCATAGAATGAGAGATGTGTTTCGTCAGATAAGTGGTATTCCGATAATGACAATGGGCCATATCAACAGCAATTAAAAATAGCACTCCATAATGGTACACATGCAGAAATAAAAGACTTCGTAGAGAAGCACATGAGAGCATTCCCTACAGCATCTGTAAATGAATATGAAAACCATGCCATGCACGCAGAAAGGCATATGAATAAGAAAAAGGGAAAGAAAAGTAGTGAAATATTCCTAGAAGATTAAGTCAAAGCATGTTATTAAGAACAAAGAGGAAGAGGTCACGGCAGAGGAGAGATAATAGTTGTCATTATTGTTGCAAGCCAGGTCACTGGGCAAGAGATTGCAGGAAAAGGAAGGCGGATGAGGAAAGACAGAAGAGAGAATAAGGGGGAGGATAAGTCTCATCCATGGGACACATGACTAGATGTAGAGGAGGTAGAAGTGAATCTTGAGGAGATTTTTAGTGTAAATATTAAAAGACCTTAAATTCAGTTGGAAGTTGAAGGGAGTTTTGTTATGGTTTCTTGTGGATACTGGGGCAGGAAAGACAGTTGTAAAAGATGCTGTTCCACACATTAGGAAATCAACAAACACAATGAGACTGAGATCAGCAAATGGAGTTGTAAATAAAGCAAGACTGTCAGAAGATGTAAATGTTATAGACCCGGTGTCAGGATTACGAGCTAAGACTCAAGTGATTCTGTCACCACAATGTCCAGTCAATCTATTAGGATGTGACTTAATCTCTCAGTTGAGGATTGCACTGTTACCAAGGAAGAAAGGACAAATTAAAATCCAGCACATGACTACAGAAGTAAATGTGTTGGAAGGCCTGGATGAGCTAGTACCCTATTGGACATTAGATGTCGTAGAAAATGCTGGTCCAGCAAATTTCGTTAGATTTGTAAAAGATAAAATATGTGAGCTTGTGTTAGACACAGCTGAATGGGACAATCCACATACACTGCATGTAACCATGCATTATGGTGGACTGCCAGATCCAAAGTATGACAAGAAGTTTGCTCAGCTACCAAAGACAGTTACGGGCGTGGCACAAGATGTCTATGTTCATGAAGAAACTGCAGTGATAATGGTAAACTGCCTGCCATCAACGGCAATAGCTTTATATCACGTTCCAGGCTCAGTCACACACATATCAGTAGCTAAGCCAAAGGATGGTATGTGGAAGCAATTAGGATGTCAAGCAAGAATGTGGTCGGCCTTGATTGATTGATTGATTGATTGATTGATTGATTGATTGATTGATTGATTGATTGATTGATTGATTGGAAACAGGCGGGTCCAGATAGATTGTACAACAGCAGATACAGAGTGTGGAAGGTCACGCTGAACCAAAGAGTGGCTTTCACTCCCTCGCAACATCTCAGTGTTGAGCATGAACAGACATGAGGTTTGTTTATGTTAAAAGAGAAAGAGAAGCTAAGTTCACTCTCTCCTAAATTGTGGTCATAAGCACCTGCAGATGTAGGATTGATTAAAGGAGCAGAACCAGTTAAAATCAGACCAAAGAATGATTATAGGCCTCATCAGAGACAATATTCCCTTAAACCTGATGCACAGGAGGGGATAAAACTGGTCTTACAGTCACTACTGAATCTAAAAGACATCTCTGAGTGCAACCATCTCCATTTCTTTAATTTTTCCTCAACCTTCTCAACAACATTCTCCCAATTCTTTCCGACCATGCACTAATTTCCCAGATACACTCCAAGATATCTCAGGCCATCCCTCCTCCAGGTCAGACCTCGAGGGAGAACGGGGAGGCCCTGACGCCACTCGCTGACACCCAGGGCTTCGCTCTCCCCCCAGTTCACCCTCGCAGACGACACATCACAGAACTTATTAGTAATGTTTAAAACTGTGTTAATATCTTGGTCTTTAATAAAAACAACCACATCATCCGCAGGCCTTGAACACACAAGCAAAGCTTATGGAGGAGGGGTTCCAGGGAGAGCGCATAGAGCATCCCAGACAGAGCACAGCCCTGTCGGACACCTCTACAAACTCTAAAACAGGGGTGTCCAAACTACGGCCCGCGAGCCAACTGTGGTCCTCGGTCCATTCTTAATTGGTCCGCAAGACATTTTATGAATAGAATATGGCCCGCACTTCAACTTTTGCTTGAGTGTATTTTATGTCTTAGTTTTAACACCAGGGGAGCTACTGTTGGCATCAAGGCAGTTGCTCCACCAAAAAGGACTGCTTTTGTGCACCCCTTTCTTATATGTGTGTTAAGAAAATTGCAGAGTACACACCGATGTGTACAGCGCACACACTGCACATGCAAAAGCAGCTCATCTCATCTGATGCAGATTTGCTCCTTGATCATTTGTCCAGATTTTTGGCATGAGTGGTGTCAGATCAGCTTGATGGCCCAATTTATATACCCAGTCCAGCTGATACTCACCAGAATCATTTACTAAATTTATATGCACGTCCAGTTCAGTCTGTTAATGTTGATAACCGTTTCAAGTAAACGTTATTAGGTGTGCTCCTAAGCCTAATAACTTAAATAACAAGCTTGAAATTTACCAGTTCCATTTTCCCCTTTATTGTTTTTTCTCTGCACTGTAAATCTTCTAAGAAGAAATCTTCGGCTGCTGTTCTAGGAATGAGCTACCAAAGCTTTTTCTGAATAATTCAATAAAGATCCATTTATGGAAAGCTGTGATGAAGGCAGTTTTGTCATTAATTATATTCAACAATATAACATATTTGACCACTTTTAATTGATTTTTCTAACTTTAATACACTAAAGTTAAGGCTATATACCTAATTTCTAGTAAGTGACCCAGCCCCTCCTATATGTTTATGTATGTGGCCCTCGGTGAAAAAAGTTTGGACACCCCTGCTCTAAAAGGAGTGCACAAGCTGCCATTGACCTTCAGCACATTCTCAATGCTACTGTACAGCAGCTGGATCTTCGCTATCAGACCAGCGCTGAACCCAAACCTCTCAATAGTTCTCTAGAGGAAGCTGTGTTCAACATGGTCAAAAGCCTTTTCTTGGTCTAAGGAAAGTAGACAACACTCAACCCTGATGAACTGGAGATCTCCAAAACATCCCTAATGAGTAAGACATTGTCTACCATGGACCTGCCAGGTACACAGTACATCTGGTCCGGATGGATGACCTGCTCCATGGCCTCCCTTAGCCAGATGGCCAACGCCTTGGAGAGAATCTTGTAGTCTGTGCAGAGAAGGGACACAGGGTGCAAGTTTTTTTTATGTCCTGCAGGTTTCCTTTCTTCGGCAGGAGAGTGATGACAGCCCTCCTGCAGGACAGAGGCAAGGAACCGGTGGTGAGACTCTCGTTGAAGTCCTCCAGAACGTCTTGAGCGAGAATGTCTAAGAAGGCCTTGCAAAACTCCACAGAGAGTCCGTCGATGCCCGGGGCCTTTCGGCCCTGCATTGTCTGTAGGGCCGTGTGCAGCTCCTGTGCTGTCAACGGGCGCTCCATCCAGCAGTTGGTCTCCTTGGAGACCCTGGGCAGTCCTTGACTAAAGACACTAAAACCACTCAAACAATCCTCACTGTCTTTAAAATCAGTCTTGTATAATGACGTGTAAAACTCCACCGCTCTCCTCCTGATCTGCCCCAGGTCATTCAGCTCCTGCCCCGTGTCCAACAGCAAGGAGTGGATGAGCTTCCTCTGCCCAGACTTACTCTCAAGGCCAAAGAAGAAACTGGAGGGTGCATCCATCTCCAAGGTGTCCTGGATTTTGGACCGGACCAGGGCGCCCTGTGCTCTGGCACCCAGCAGGTTGGCTAAAGCCTCTCTTTTTTGTCTTGAGGATTTCAACAGATCCTCCATTTCCTGTGGACTCATTCAAACATTCGAGCTCCACTATCTCAGTCTCCAGATCCCTGATAGATCCGGTGACGTGATGAGTAACATTGAGCGTGTGCTGCTGACACAACATTCTTATCTGTATCTTTCCGTGGTCCCACCATTGTTTTAGGCAGCTAAACTCGCCCTTTCTCTGCCTAAACCCAGCCCAAAAGTAACTAAAACTCACACCGGAGGCTAAAACTGAACTAAAATGCCAGTAGGCGCTTCTTGGTAAAATGTTGTTAATGAAAACAGCACATAAAACTAAAGCATGATCAGTAAAACCCACTGGCATGATACTACATGATTTAAACACATTAAAATTGTGTTTAAAACAGTAAAAGTGATCTAAACAAGCTAAAGACACCATATCCTCTCTACCATGTATACTGTCTGCAGCCTGTGTGAGTCCTTCTCCACACCAGACCATGGGAGTAGACCAGCTGCCTCAGGACCTGCTGCAAGGATGGATGCGGCTCTGCGTGGTTCCGATCTAAAACCTCATCTTCAGTACAGTTAAAATCACCACCTAAGAGGAAATAATCAATAGAACCACACCCCTGGAGTTTGTTGGCGAATGTCTCTAAAAAAGAGCGTCCTCTCTGCACCACTGTTGGGAGCATACACATTAATAAAAGCAGCTCTGAACTGGTCAAACTGGGCCGTGATTAAAAGACACCTTCCTTGAACAACATGATCAACAGTAAAAGATGTTGGGCTTAAACTCTTAGAGAAGAGGATCCCCACCCCAGCACTGAAGTCTGTGCCGTGGCTTAAAAACACCCTCCCCTCCCATCTACTGCACCAATCAGCCTCATTAAAAACATCACTGAGTTTCTTGCAGAAACATGACACTAATCTTCTTTAAAATCATTCTTTCAAACACTAAAACTCATTTTTTCTCCAGTCTACCTCCATGTATGTTTAAACTCCCAATCTTAAAACTACTCATTAAAAGTGGAAGATAAAATAAAACAGAGAGTAATAAAACAGTGATTTGGCTGTGTGTGGACACATTTTAATCAAATGTCCTGCTTCACCACAACCAAAACACTTCATGTGCGCTGATGAGGCGAACAGAACATAATCAAAGTCGTACACCTGAACTTTAAAAAACACATTTAAATCCTCATCGCCGTTATTAAGGATCATATAAACCTGCCGGCGATGAGACACTACGTGTTTTAGTAGTGGAGATTTACATCCAGACGTGACTTTTCTCATAGGAGAAACAATCTTGCCATGTCTGGACAACTCCCAACACAGAAACTCATCCGTAATGAACGGGGGCACGATGGACAGGGTAACTTTGGTGGCCGGCTGACCCGGAGGCAGCGCCGCCTCGAACTGAAATGGAATTTGATTGTGAAATGTAAATTGAGTGCAAAAGGAGGAAATTGAAATGGAATTTGATTGTGAAATGTAAATTGAGTGCAAAAGGAGGAAATTGAGATGGAATTTTATTGTGAAATGTAAATTGAGTGCAAAAGGAAGGGTTGAAATGGAAATTTAGGAGAGCAGATGAAGTCCGTTTGCCACCTCATGCATTTGCAAGAAACAAAGGTTCAAAGGAGACCAGTGTCAAATGACTGAGGGGGGGAACATTCTCAGTCATTCAACTTCTTGCACCACCTAGAACACATGCTGTGAAGGCACCAAACACCTGCGGTGCATGCAGCGCGCACCTACTGTGTTGACGTCCTGTGCTCTGTGCATGCAGCACACACATGCTGTGAAGACGTCCTGTGTCCGCGCCTCAGAGGCGGGCCTTCGGCTATATAAGATCAGAACTGTGAACACTTAATAGAGATCTCTCCGCATGCTTCCATGCATGTATCCTGACCAACTGACTGGAATAAACCATCTCCTACACAGTAACTTAGATTAATTGTTTACTTCTCAAAACGGCTAAAAATTCCATGACAAACTTGGTGTCAGAAGTGGGATCCTGGGTACATCCGTCGGGACCCGACCGAGGGGCTGGCCACCTGAATCCACGAAAGGCGATTCATCCTCAAACCCCGCAATCGTAAGGAGGAGGAGGACCCAGTCGGTCCCGATCGACGGTCACGGGATTCCTCAAATTCCACGGCTGAATTTAAATTGGTAAGATGTATTTATCCTAATATTTGGAATGAATTACTGCGTAGGATAGACGCTAACCTTACTCTGCTAAATGGCGAGTGCCGCTAAACAGCTTAAATAAATACGGAAATCCTGTGAGATCATTGAGGCAAGACCAGGTATCAAAGTGAAAATCCTGTGAGCAAGAAAAGAGGCAAGGCCAGGTATCAAAGTATAAATCCTGTGAGATCATTGAGGCAAGACCAGGTAATAAAGTGTAAATCCTGTGAGCAAGAAAAGAGGCAAGACCAGGTATCAAAGTGTAAATCCTGTGAGCAAGAAAAGAGGCAAGACCACGTATCACAACGTAAATCCTCCTCCCCATCCTGGAGGAGGGCAACCCTCATGATTGCGTGGCGGAACTCTTGGTGTCTTGTTCCCCACGTCCTGACCTCATGGATTGTTCTCTTTGTCGATGGGTCAGCACCCCGGGATCTGGACACAGGCCGGTGCAAAGCCGGTTACGCAGTCTGTGACTCCTGCGACACTGTTGAATCTGCATCATTACCATCCAACTACTCAGCTCAAGCCGCTGAATTGGTGGCCCTTACCAGAGCTTGCCACCTCGCAGCCAACCAGTCGGTTACCATCTACACCAATTCTATGTACGCCTGTGACGTAGTTCATGACTTTGGAGCATTGTGGAAACACAGGGGTTTCCTCAAGTCTGACGGTGCTCCTATCTTGAATCATCGGCTAGTGGTGGCTCTTTTGGACGCTGTCCTTCTCCCCTCACAGATCGCAATCTGTAAATGCACCGCTCACACTACTCTCTCTGACCCTGCTTCTGCAGAAATCTCACTAAATCTCTTTCAGAAATCCGGGCACGTGTGAAAGCAGCACTGCCGTCTCCAGTGGACCAACAGCTCCATCCGTTACATCCAGAGGACTACGTGGTGATCAAGGACTTCCGGAGGACCAGGTGGAACCAGAAAAGGTGGCAAGGTCCATTCCAAGTCCTGCTGGTGACTCAAACCGTGGTGAAAGTAACTGAGAGAGCAACGTGGATCCACGCGTTCCACTGCAAGAAGGTGCCAGAACCGAAGGAGCCGGTCAGTAGGGAGTGAAACTAGCGTCCCTGCTGCTCCAAGTGGCGTGCCAAGCCACCAACGAAAGAACAAGATGAGCCTCCAAGGAAAGCCTTTGCATCCCAGGCGATGGACCGACCTGATCCTGAGGAAATTCCTGTGTGTCCTGGGTGTGATATCAATCGCAGCAGTACTACTCATCTTCTCCCTAGCACCACACAAGAAACCGGACTTTACAATTCATCTGAATGTGAACTGGAAGAGGGTTATAAAGATGGACTAAGTTGCTGATGTATTTCAAGTTTACTGCCAAAATCAGGTTGATCCAAGTAGGATCAAAAGGGGGGAGTTGAAATGGAATTTTATTGTGAAATGTAAATTGAGTGCAAAAGGAAGGGTTGAAATGGAAATTTAGGAGAGCAGATGAAGTCTGTTTGCCACCTTATGCATTTGCAAGAAACAAAGGCTCAAAGGAGACCAGCGTCAGCCGGCCGGAACACATGCTGTGAAGGTACCAAACACCTGCGGTGCATGCAGAGCGCACCTACTGTGTTGACGTCCTGTGCCCTGTGCATGCAGCACACACATGCTGTGAAGACGTCCTGTGTCCGTGCCTCAGAGGCGGGCCTTCGGCTATATAAGATCAGAACTGTGAACACTTATTAGAGATTTCTCCGCATGCTTCCGTGTGTGTATCCTGACCGACTGTCTGGAATAAAACCATCTCCTACGCAGTAACTTAGATTAATTGTTTACTTCTCAAAACGGCTAAAAATTCCGCGACAGAACCTTCCACCGACACTGATACCAGCATCCACCAGCCGGTTCACCTGCTCCACCTTCTCCACAAAAAAAGACTATGGCCCCGTTCATCCAGGCAGCCGACTTCATGGACCCATGTCCGATCACCTCCCCCACAGCCAGGGCCACCTCCTCCACGGTGTACAGAGACCTGGCCCCCACCTTAACGCCATGTCTCCGCGTTAACCGGGAGATATCCCCACTACCACCACCAACCACCACGGCATCAGACACCAACCAGCCAGACGAACGCTGGCTGGTTACACTCCAAAACACCGAAAAACTAAACTAATAAACACAAGACACCACCAACACCTAAATAAACTATACCGACAAAAACCTAACAAGAAAACAGCTTAAACAGCTTGAAAAGGTTGAAAAATTCTCAAATCTCAGCTCACACCATGCTCCTCACAGAGACAGAGAGAGAGAGATTTGATTTTTCAAAACTCAATTTATTTTGACATTACAAAAACCAGGAACATGATTCTTATAACAAGAAAAGCAAAAACAAATAGTCAGTTGAGGAGGCCTCCAAAGACCATATCCTCCTCCTCCACCAGCCATAGTCCATCATTTAAGCACCGTGTGCTCAGGAACTCTTCAATATTGTTCAGTGTTTAGCAAGACTTAATCAGAGAGATAGAGGGAACATGTGTGGCCTAGTCTGTAGAAGTCCACAGCGTACCTCCTCATCACACTCTGGTCAGCTATTTGGGAGCTCTTAGCATGTTTTAGCCTTTTTTCTTCTTTTCTGTCCCAGCATCTTTCTCGTTGCTGTCATGTATTTCTTTAGCCGGTACCGTTTCCTTTTGTCGAGGAGGTCGACTCCCACAGCCCTCTGTAACGTCAGCGCACTCTTCAAAAACTTTTCTGGGTCTGGGAAAAAATCAGCCACCTTCACAGACTGGCCGAAGGTTTCATCCAGGAAGGTGGTGATGTCCTCCAGGGTATACAGGTCCCCAGTAAGGGACTGGGAGTCCGCTACAGACCCACAGTCGGAGTCAGAGTCAGACTCCATCACCTCCTCCCCTCCCTCATCAACAACTAGCATCTCTACTGGCTGATCAGGGAGCTGCACACCAGCAGCCTGACCTTGGTCACCACTAACCACTGAAGGGAATTGTCTTTATCTTGTTACTATGTGTTCTATCATATGTTCCTGTCTTCTCTTAGAAGTACTTTAGAAGTTAGGTATGGTAGAATCTTTAGCAAGTGTAATAAAGATCAGAGACATTACTTTGACAGGATTGTTGTTTAGACAGTTGTAATCTCAGGAGACAATCAGGCTGGAGGTGTTAAACATACGTCGTAAAAAGGGACAGCATTGTGGTGATGATAAGTTGATTTGCATGAAGAATGTGAACTTTGATCTGGCCATCTGGGAAGACAATGGAGAAGAAGGACTGTACCAACATCAAATCAACATCGTCCACACAAGGGCAAGTTTGCAGTTGGCAGGGTAAGAAAAATTATAGATTTTACTGACATGATGTGACATGACAGAGTCAATGGGTTCCGATACCTCTTGGTGTCAGTGGATGCATACACTGGCTGGCCAGAGGCGGTTCCCGTAGAAGTAGAAGATGCAAAAAGTGTTATTAAATTTTTGATTAATTCGACACATGGTTTCCCCAAACAAATTAGGTCTGATAATGGAACTCATTTTAAAAATAAAGATTTACAGGAAGTAGAAAAGGCTTTAGGCCTTAGACATGCATTTGGCATCCACAATCACAAGGGAAGGTAGAAAGAATGAATCAAGCTCTGTTAGCTCCCGAACAGGATTCACCCCCTTTGAGATCGAGCGGGGTGTTCCCTTTCTGGGACCAGGAGCAAAAAATCCATAGGCCAGCCCAGCACTTTTATGAAATCTTATTTTGTTCAACTAAAAATGACTCTCTCAGTTTTCTCCCAACAGGCAACCTCTGTAACCACAGTCAGTGAGGATCCAGGAATTCCACACACAGCTGAGTGGGTCCTTATGAGAGTCATCAAGCAAAGTGGTCAGAGCACAGGTGGACTGGTCCCTTTGAAGTTGCATAGCGAACATCACATGTTAACCCTAACATACTAACACCCTAACACCTTAACCCTAACTCTGGTATCACTGGAATCAATGTACCCCAGCAGGTAATTCACAGAATGTGTTTCTGACCAGGTGAGGGGAGAACTGAGGAAGCTCCGGCCCCAAAAAGCAGCTGGACCGGATAGAGTCTGCCCCCGGCTCCTCAAGACCTGCGCTGCTGAACTCGGGGAGCCGCTACAACGGGTCTTCAACCTCAGCCTGGAGCTGGGGAAAGTGCCCACCTTATGGAAGACGTCCTGCATAATTCCAGTCCCCAAGAAGAACAGACCGAGTGAGCTGAACGACTTCCGGCCGGTGGCACTCACCTCACATCTGATGAAGACTCTTCCTCAACCTCCTCAGGCCCCAGGTGCAGCACGCTGAGGACTCCTCACAGTTCGCCTACCGGGACAAGGTCGGTGTAGAGGACGCCATCATCTACCTGCTGCACCGAGTCCACTCGCATCTGGACAAGGGGAGTGGCACAGCGAGAATCCTCTTTTTGGATTTCTCGAGTGCCTTCAACACGATCCAGCCCCTTGTCCTACAGGACAAGCTTCTACAGATGCGAGTGGACCCCTGCCTGGTTGCTTGGATCTCCAGCTACCTCACCGACAGGCCGCAGTTCGTCAGGATGAAGGACATCACGTCTGACACTGTGGTCAGCAGCATCAGTGCTCCACAGGGGACTATGCTGTCCCCCATCCTCTTCACTCTGTACACCTCGGACTTCTGTTACAACTCTGAAATGTGTCACATTCAGAAGTTTGCTGATGACACAGCCATTGTTGGATGTATCAGAGACGACGAAGAGGAGGAGTACCGGTGCCTGGTGAGGGACTTTGTTGCCTGGTGCCACAACAATGGCCTGCAGCTCAACACCTCCAAAACTAAAGAACTGGTCATTGACTTCAGGAGGGACCGACCGAGACCTAGACCAGTTCAGATAGGAACGGAGGAGGTGGAGGGCGTGCAGACCTACAAATATCTTGGGCTGTGGCTGGACAATAGGCTGGACCGGACAAGCAACACGAGGCAGCTGTACAAGAAGACCCAGAGCAGGATGTACTTCCTGAGGAGACTCAGATCCTTCAACATCTGCAGGAAACTCCTCTGGATGTTCTACCAGTCTGTGGTCGCCAGCATCCTGTCCTACGCTGTGGTGTGCTGGGGGGGGAGTGTGACAAAAGCACACCTCTCCAGGCTGGAGAAGCTGATCAGGCGGGCCAGCTTGGTGGTTGGGATGAAACTGAAACCTCTGGTGACAGTGGCAGAGAGGAGAACTATTGACAAGCTGCGGAGCATCATGGACAATGTCCGCCACCCTCTGCACACTGTCATCCACAGCCAGAGAAGCCTGATCAGCCAGAGGCTGCGCCTCCCCAAGTACAGGACAAACAGACTGGGGAACTCATTCATCCCCCGAGCCATCAGACTGTTCAACTCCTCACTGGGGGGGAGGAGGGCCAACAGAAGGACTGGAACAACACTGCAATAACATAATACTGGGACATCCATTCATTCAGTTCATTCATTCATTCAGTTCATTTATTTACATTTCTATCGTTTTAGATTTTATATTTATATTCTATTTTTAATTTATTCTATTTTATTTTTTATTTTATTCTATTTTTATTTTTATTATTTTTAATATTTTTTAAACAGTGCTGTACGTTTCTTTGGGGAGATGCTAATTTCCCTAATGGACACCCCCTAAAGGGATCAATAAAGTACTCTGATTCTGATTCTGATTCTGATTCTATAAAAGACTGGGCCAAGGGATAGTTAGGTTGTCAGACTTCATGCCCTGGCAATGGACTCTGTTATTGTAGGGTTATGAACTGGCCCGGAGCTCTGTAATATTTGTATCTTGAATTGGTTCTGTTGCTAAATACATTTTGAAATTGGCATTTTTCTTCTTGAAGTCTTCATTCAAAGAACACGCGGATTAGCAGCTACACACGAGAGGTATTGCGATTCAACACCCCCTCAGCTCCTGGCTGCTCCACCTCCTCTGCTGCTCCTGCCTGCTCCTCGTCCTCCTCTGCTCCTGTCTGTACATTCATTCCCATCTGCACCTCCTCTACTGCTCCTGTCTGAACCTCCTCTACTGCTCCTGCCTGCACATTCACTCCCAAATGAACCTCCTCTACTGCTCCCGTCACAACACTCATCCCTGTCTGCACCTCCTCTGCTGCTCCCTCTCTTCCTACCCTAACTGCAGCTACACATTCACCTGCTCCTCCTTGCTCCTCTACCTGTCCACTAGGGCCTCCTCCTGCATCGGCCGCCACCGCTGCCACCTCGTCACCACCGCCGGGGCGACGTGGCTCGACATGACGCCGGTGCGAGCACCCTCATTAGCGGGTTTGTGACACGCTTGTGTCCCACATCCCCGCACTCAAAGCACCTCATGCTCCCAGAGCTAGCATAAACCATGTAGTGTCCGTCTCCGTGTTTCATCCTGAAGGACACGTCTAGTGTCTGTGACGGACAGGTGAGGAACATGAAGTACTGCCTCCTGAGCGAGAGCACGTGCTTCAGCTTATCGCTCCTGCAGCCCAGACCCACGGTCCTCAGACCACTCACAACTTTTTACTGGGGACTGTTTACCCTCATGCCCTCTGGGAGGCGCTACAGGAGCCTCCGGACAAAAACCACCAGGTTCAGAAACACCTGCAGGTACTCTCCATTCACCGTCACCCCCCTCCCCACCAACTCAGCCACCAGTCGCTCCTCTTTACCAAACACCACCACTCCTCTGTTCATCCTGGAGGCGTAGGACAGGTTAGCGTGTTCTACCTGGTCTCCTACGGCCAGGAGAACCTCCTCCACCGATACGGACAGGTCGGGTTGGACTCGCACCCTGTGTCGGATTGAAAGAGACGGCGTCCCCCGAGGATGCCATCCCCGCCGTAATACACGACGAAAACTCACCAAACTGCACCAAACCACCCGACAACAACCACCCCGATGATAGTGTAGATACACCGCCAAGAAGGGGGAGTTAGTCAGGGAAAAACACTCACAAAACTCGCAGCAAGCTCCCAGCACGTGGTCAGAGAGAGAGAGAGAGAGAAGAGAGAGAGAGATCTTTTTTGCTGAGTCATCAGTTCTGTTGGATTTACTACTGGCTGCAAATATGCAAAACTTTATTTTTGTTACCTGATCGAGGTCAGTCAGCAGGGTGTGCAGACTGGACAACTCTCGTCCCAGGTCAATGTATCCATCAAAACCGGCAGTATGGCTCAGACCGTCTGTGTTTGAGATTTCCTGCAGAAACCGCTGCATGCTGCTCCACTGACACTCAACAAAGTCATTCATGAAGAGCATGTACTCCTCTATTGTGCCAAACCTGCAGCGCACAGGTGACAGGAAAGAATCGTCAGGTGTGTCTTCACTACCTCAATACTAACAGAAAGCAGCAAAACTAAACAGGTCCAAGCCTACTTGCTGAAGTTGGCGAGCGTCTGAATCACTTTAGCGATGAGTGTTAAAGTTCTTGCTGAGCGTTCATCTGGATATTCCTGCATTAGGTCAAAGAGTGATGGCGACATCACTGCTGGACACAGAAAGCGCAGGAACAACGAGGCACTGATGAGACGCTCACTGATGTCTGGTCGCCTTCGGTTACTGCACTCCTGTCGCCATGACGCAAACACCTCCTTCAGCTCACGAGGGAAGACCCTATGAAGGAAACATTTAGTGATGTGGGGAACCTTCACACAAAAACTGTGTGGTCTGGGTAGTGCAGAGAGCAGGCATACTTGTAGGAGTCCAGGATCTTGCAGAAGGCCAATTCACAGCACATCCTCAGGTTTGCTTGATGTTCTGAGAGGTCAGAGGTCGCACAGCGAGACGGATCCACCTCGCAATTCTCATCAGACTCATACAAAGCTTTAATAAACTCACCTGAAACACATATTGCACAATTCTTCTGGTCAGGGGTGTGTTGGTGTTAGTGTTAGTGTTAGTGTTAGTGTGTGTGTGTGTGTGTGTGTGTGTGTGTGTGTGTGTGTGTGTGTGTGTGTGCGTGTGTGAGTGTGTGTGTGTGTGTGTACCAAGGGCATCCTGCAGGTACTTCTGGCCAATTAACTTAAGATATTCCTCAATACTCTTTGTCGCCAGTGTGTTCTCTCTGAAAATCAGCTGCTCATTGTCACGGCAACGGTCCACCTCTGACATCATTAGGTCTGTGAGGAAGTCCTGTGAAGATACAGAGGCGGTTGGCCACCTTCCACCAAGGGTGTTTTATCATAGAAAAACTAAAAAACTAGAAAAAAGCCCTGAGAGAGCTCAGACCTCCAGACCAAACAATTTAGCTCCCCACATATTACCCGTTTTACAGCAGATCACAGGTCAGAGTCCCTCCAAAATCCAGAAGATCACCAACATTTAATCGGCTCTTCTTTGGCATATTGTCAAAATTTCCTGACCATTTAATTAAGTCTATCAATAAATTTTTTTGAGTTATTTGGCTCAAAAACAGAAAGACAGACTCAGACAGAGAAAGGCCGGCTGTCACATGACCTCCTGATGGAGGCGATGACAGGTAATGGCGTTGTGATCATAAACAGCTTTAGTGGGAGGGGTCACCTTGGCCTTGCCAGTGCTGTGCAGAATGTGCACGAGTGCTGCAGCGAGCTCCTCTTTGGCTCTGAGGCTGATGGACACCTCCAGTGTGTTGCAAAGGAGCAGATAGTTGGAGCTGATGTACTCTGCAAACTCTTTGTATTGCTCCATTGGAAGTATTACGATACTTTGATATCGCGCTTTGATCCGCAGCATCGGCACAGATTTCCCTGAAAATCACAACGTTCACAACTGAGTCCACACCTCTGAAAACAACTATAACAAAAAAGAACAGGGAGTTTATTATTTCCCCATAATTGGAGAAGATTAAAGCCTCAAAATCTTCAACAAAATGGGTCCATTCTGACCTATTTACAGCCATTTTTTAGTTTGTGACTTAAAAAGTAAGTTTTCTTTGTCAAATGGACTATTTTTCTTCTCTTGAAGAAATTTCGCCTTCTATCCAAAAAGAAAAACAGTCCAGTTGACACAGAAAACTTACCTTGCACAACTAGGACCTGGATGATTGAGAATCTACACAGACTTATTCATTGTCGTTTAATCAAAGAAGTTTGAAAAACTCTGATAAGATGTGTCTTTTGGTTCCCAGTTTCTCTATCTTCATGAGGTAAATAATCATAACATTTTCAGAGAATATGGAGTCCATAAAGATCAGCAGGAAGTAGCTTTCTGAACAGACACTGCTGACATCTTCAGACTGATGTCAGCTGTCCAAATACTTTTGATATCCATAGAATGTAGAAACTCTGAAGTCTAAACTTTTTACTTTGTTAAAAAGATTTAAGATGCTGTAGGTTTACTCTTCTGAGGAAGCTACCATGATGCATGATATGTCTTTCTATTTCAAAAGAAATGAAGACCTTTTTTGTAGACCTGATCTACATGGCCAATTTAATTCAATGATCTTTAATTCAATCCAAAGGAATCTTATTAGCATTGCATCTGTTAGAATGGTCACCTCTAGCACACAAGCCCTGAGACCCCCAAGCAAAGCAGAAGAACCATGTTGTGAACTTGTTTTATCAACTAAACTTTGTCTTGAAGAATCTTTATTGCCAGAAAATACAAACCCAGGAAGTGGGACATACCTCTGCTGGTGCTGGGTGTGCTCACTGTGTACCATTTCTCCACCAGTTGTCTGCCATTCACCGTGGCAACAGGGATGTTGACCAACCCAATGTAACTGCTCTTGTCCTTTTTCCTCTTCCTGTCGGTATCTTTGTACAGGTGCAGAGTGACGGCATTGATGGATGGCAGACTGCTAAAGTCAAAACGTTCACCCCAAAACACATTGTCGGCCTTCATCTTGCATGATGTGCGAGCGTACAAACTGTCATCCAGACACAGCTCGCAAAAGTACCTGCAGTACAAATACAATAGATCCAACTTGAAACCCTACCCTGATCCCTTCAGTCAAAATGCTCAAAAGTATCAAAAATGTACCTCTTCTTGGCAGGCAGTTCCTTGGCCTCAATCACCCAAACGATGAGAATGTTCTCCACTCTCCAACTGTTGTCTTTGTTAGGATGAACCGCTCTTCTTAGGTTTTCCATCCATTTATCACGTTCTGCTGCCGAGCGACAGGAGAAACACTTGGTTCCTGTTGAGGTTGTAACCTAATGGAATGAAAACAGACCTTGTCACAAACCAATCTATCTAATTTAATTGTTGGTGTAGTTCTGTCCTGATTCTGTCTTTGATCATTATAGAAAACATTAACAAATTGTTTATTTAACTATTATTAAGATACTATTTTAGTACAGCAGCTCAGTGGGAATAAAACATTATCTAAATGTATCAGAATACAAATGCAGACAAAAAAACAACACCAGATATGGGCAGATAATGAGGGGAAGGTCAGGCTGAACACTTGTGTTGTTCAAGGAAATTTGAAGGAGGGTTAATGTTTCAGATCTCTGGGGGAATAAAGGGAGATGGGAGTCCCATGGTGGACAAACAGGCAGGAGGAGCAGAGAGGAGGAAGATATTGAGGGTGTGGAGGTGTGTGTGAGCTAAATTCTGGTGGGATCTGAAGGTGACGAGCATTGTTTTAAAGACTGGAGAGCAGAAGCCAGCGAGGCTGTTTGAGAACAGGGCTGATGTGCTAAGAGGAGGCAGATCTGGAGGTTATGAGGAGTTGAGTCCATTTGGTTTAAACCGTGAAGAAGACCGTTACAGAGATGCAGCTTGAATGGGAAAATTATGTTGACTGGTATGGTGCTGAGTGATGGACCAAGAAGGTTGATACTGTGGACATGGAAGAATGAGGTCCAGGAAATGTTGTTGATGTAAGTAGTGAAGAAGACGCTACTGTCGAGCACCACGCCCAGACCCTTAACAAGAAAGGAGGGCTAGATACTGGAACCATTGACATATATTGGGAAGTTAGCAACTGGAGCGTGTTGATTTGGTGCCAATCAGAAGGAGTTCTAATTTTATTTTCTCTCAATTTAAAACAACTGTGGAAAACCAAATCTAACATCATCGAGGCAGTCAAGAAGAGAAGAGGGAAGAAGTGTGGCAGATGGTTTAGAACAGGGGTAGAGCTGAGTGTAATCAGAGAGAGAGTTACCTCAAAGCAGTAGTCCTGTCCCAGCAGGGAGGAGTGAACTGGTTTGATGATGACTGACTGATCCATCTTCCGTTCCAGTAATGACACACTGCCAGTGTTTAGCAAAGACTCCTGGTTAGCACAGTGTCGCTGCTGGATCACACACCTGGAAGATAGTGATGATGTAATCAGGTATAGAGGTAAAGGTCAGAGTGAGTGCAGGTCCAGCTGGGCAGCTGTATATCTCTTGATGCTAATATAATAACCAGTGTGACAGATAACTGTTGTGACAGTATGTTGGATATTGGTGTAATGATAAAGAGGACATAATTTTAACATTGGTAGCATGAGAAAGATGTGGCTCGCGCACACCCATAGCATGAGTGGGATGACTGTCTTCTTTGGTTCCGTCAACGATACCATAACATGATGCTACAAAGATGATGCTGATTCTGATCATTCTCCTGTAGCCTCATCCTCTGTAGCTAACACTATGCTAACTGCATGCAGACGATGTACAATGCATGGATTCATGCTCTCTCTCTCTCTCTCTCTCTCTCTCTCACACACACACACACACACACACACACAGAGCAGCAGCACAGGTCTTATTGAGAAGATAAGGACTATCGAACCACTAGAAGGTGAATAAATACATGCAGATACTAACCGAGCATCCTGAACAAATGTGGAGGAGGAAGAGGAGCGGCAGCAGCAGAATGATGAGAAGGGATTATGTATCCATATTTTGCTTCAGCAGGAAGACTGGAAGGAGAACAGAAAATCTGCTGCTTCTGATGCTGCTTGAAGACCAATCAGCTGTCTGTCTGTTTAATGCTTTACTCTCTGAACAGCTAAGTGACTCATCCTCCCTCTGAAAATAAGCCCCTCCCCTACAGCCAGGCTGCCCTACTTCCCCTCCTTACCCCCACCTGCCTTCTCTTCCCCCTCATCCCACTTCCTTCTACCCTGCAAATCAGCATCCTCATGTCTCCTTGTATGTATCAGTGTCTATTCACACACCCACCCCATATGTATTTGTGTATAACTGTACATACATATGAAGACACATATGTGTATACATAAACATATACATGTATGTAGATACATAAACGTGAATAGTTGTGGTTTCCAGTGAGGTCACTTCCTGTTCAAACGTCTTACAAAGCCTTGTGAGGTATTTCTATCCTTGAAGTACACCATTTCACCTGTAGGTGGAGATCTTTAGCTGTACAGTAGCACTGTTACCATGGAAACTAGGTTGTTCTACCAGAGAGGCAAGAGCAAGTGTTTGCTTGCACCATTATACTTGTCTCGATGGGTGTGTCCATAGTGGATATGTCTGTAGACCATATGAAAGACACCATGAGTAGTCTGTCATGGTTAACAGGGGTTGCCATGGTTACTTGGGATTATAATGCTTTCACAGTGACCATTCATTCATCCATCCATGTTCTGTTTTCTTCACCACCGGCTGCTACCTTTGATCCACCCTAGACAAGTCTCCATCTTATCGCAGGGCTGTCAGAGACAAATGACCCCTCACACTCACCAGTGGTCAATTTGAGTCACCTGTTCACACCAAACTTTTGTGTTTGGCCTGTGGAGGGATGCCAGAATACCAGGACGGACGTGACACATTCCAGAGAGGCCCTGCTATCCGAGGACAGAACTACACTGCTTAGCAGTCCTGGGTGACTAAAACTATTTAGCATTGTACTGAATAGTGTTGAAAATCGTCAAGTCAGATCTGAAGATATATATCGCAAATTGTATGTATGTATATATATATATATACACGTTATATATATATATATATATATATATATATATATATATATATATATATATATATATATATATACACAATCTCCAAAATGTCCCCACAATAAAGGTGTCCATTATAGATCATGACTGTTACATGTAAAAAAAAAACCAAAAAGCAGCCAAACAGTTAAACATACAGACCAGACCAAAAAACAACTTCCATTGGTTTGTTTAACACTTTAATGTAGTCAACAAGATATCAGCTGCTTGGTCAAAGGTCATAATTGTTCATTTCAGGTCATGGTGGTAATTCATTTGTCAGTTATTAATAACATCACATGACCAAAACTATTGTCACAGTGCAATGAGGACAGCATTCTTAATATGGCGGTTATTTAAAGTAACAGTTTATCGTCTTAGAGACGTTTAACTCGATTAGCTTTTTGAATATAAAAACAAAGGGCTCTGTAGCTTCAAGCTAACAAAACAAAAAAGGATCTAAATGCTTTTATTGCATAGATAACTGGAAATAGAATATGAAGTTGAACACAAACACAGCAGTAAGGTGAAGATCCCTACTACTCTTCCTGACACTGAAGTAAACTTTGGCTACATTTGCACGACAATGTGGTCACCAGAACCGTAAACATTTTTCTTTGAAGTTTCAAAAGTGCTCTATCTTAACACAGAGGCTTTGTGAAAACAAGGAAAAGGCTGTCGTGAGCATGCCAGGCCAGTGGTTGGTGATGTTTGACAGATCGTTAGCGATAGATGTTGGACGAGGAGGTGTGGCTCACAGTCTCTGTTCTAATTCATCCCAAAGGTCTTTCATTGGGTAGATATCAGGACTCTATGCAGGGACATTAAGTTCTTTTCCACCAATTTCCATCATCCAGGTCTCTACGGACCTTGCTTTTTGCACTGGTGCAGTTATATTGGAACTGGAAGGGACCACCAAACGTTTGCCACAAAGCTGAAAGCATGAGATGATCCAAATGGCCTCGGCATGCCGCAGCATTAAGAGTTTCCTCACTGAATCTAAGGGGCTGAGCCCAACTCCTGACCCTCCCCCACACTATAACTTCCCGGCCAAAGACTGTTACACTTGGCACAATGTTCAAGAAACGAATACTATTCTCCCCAGTCATTGTGATTGTTCATGCCAGAGGACACGCGCATGATTTAAACCACCGCAGTTGACGCTATGTAATGTAAGGTTTCCATGCAGCCATGGAAACCATGAAGCTCTATATGCGCTACTCTTGAGCTAATGCAAAAGTTTGGAGGTTTGTAGCTGTTGACTCAGCAGAACATTGGCGATCCCTGTGCACTGACCCTGCTCAGTGATTACACAGTGTTGTCCTTCCAAGTCACTTCCATTTTGTTAAACCACCACTAGCATTTGTCCTGCCAGCAGTGAAAGTGAGCCAAAACAAATGAATTTGTGGTTTAAGTGCCCCAGGTTGTCCACACTTAACACCTGAACTATATGTTTGTGTAATTGTGCATGCTACTTATTACGGGTCGGAATACACATTTTATTTGCAAAGTGAGGATGTTTTGCCTGGTGATCAAAACGTGGTTTTAAGGTTCAGGTTCGGTGCAGTTTAGTTGTGATGGTTAGTGGGTAGGAGCCAGGGAATAGATCATGTCAATGATAGTCCTTCCACTAATGGAAGTACAAGAGTGTGTGTCTTGTCATCTTTGGCTCTTCACTAAAAGCTTAAGCTTCAATAAATTTCCCCAAAAGAGTTGAGTTTTAGCTCAAGGTTCAGTTTTAGCTCCAGGTTAATTCATTTAACTTCTTGCATTCCAAATCCAAGAAGATCTTCATTTTCTTCAAGACAAGATCAACCCTCTTCTGTTACCTGTACTACGATAAAGTGCATGCGTTTTCACCTCGGTTGTTGTTTTCTGTCACTGATGGGTTATTACATAGGAAACTGTTCAACATTCTCAACTCAGATCATTAGTTGCTGGACATCTCCACTGGCATGACCAGTGATCATAGCCAGTCTTGCAGAGAAAAAGCCACTTTTCTTGGTCTGGTCACCAATGTTTTTGACATTTCAATACTGTAATAAGTTTGAGAACGCACAAACAATTTGAACTGTTACCAAGTGAAATCTGTATTCAGTAGTGACTTCTCTGAACCAATTAAACTGAAGGTTCACTGTCATGGTACAGAAATGAGATTAAAGACAGCTGTCACCTATAAACCAGCTATGTGTTAATGTGCTAATAAGGTGTTGCCCCCTCCCACTCCAACAAGTACTGGACTGTCCCCTGAGGAGTGATCCTGCGAGCCAACACCTGGTACCTCTCCCCATTGGTCAGCCTACCTGCAATACCAAAATAAGATGAAATGGATGAGTGGAGGTGGGATGAGTCAGAGGGAATCTCAGAAGGGTCAGAAAGGAAATGGGAGGAATTGGACACATGGGTGTGGATCATAGAATCTTGGTCATCAAGCAAAACAGAAGACTCCTCTGTCATCTCTCTGTGACTGGCCCACTGGCAATGAGTGTTACTAGGCAACTTCCTCTTCCTGCTTCCCACCCTTCTCCTAGACAGAGAAAAAGAATCAACATGAAACATAGCTGGAAAAAAGTTAATCTTCGGCTCCAAGCAAGAGTGTTCCTTGTTTAACTTCTTTCCTAAGACAACATCAAGATGAATGTCTCTCCTTCAGTTAATACACATGCAGAATCACCCGAAATGGTAGGAGGTGCTGGTTGTAGCAGATCCTGAAGTGGAAACATCAGTGGAGTCTTGATCAATACTGACAGCTCGACTGGAACTACTGTGAAAGAAACTTACTTAGTACCATGAGAGACTGCGATCATAGGTAAAATGGTCTCACACTACCTCTTGAGGCTCTGCAACTCATCCAGAGTGAAGTCAAAGATGTTTGCCATGTGATGGTTAGAAGCCCAACTTCTACAAGATATTCCATTCTACAAAGACAGAGACAATGTTGAACAAAAGAAGACTGGACATGCAAAGAAAATAGAAAAGTCTTACATTTGGAATGGCATCTTCTAGAAGCCACTTGGCCTTCCTCTTCTTTCGCTCAGCTGAAGAGCTAGAGCGAGAGAGAGATTTGTTTTTTTTCCTTTGAAAAACTCATTTTAATTTAGGCCATTTTTAGAAGAACAAACTATGATCCAGGCAAAAAGAAAAACATTCAGTTGAGCATACACGTTCACAAAAACAAGCTTAACATTTTCAAATACAGTGCTTATTTTGAACAATCGGCCTGCAACAGGAGGTACAAAGTCTCTAGAGAAGAAAACACCCCCCTCACCCCACTGTTGCTGCTCCTATGGCTAAGGAATAGCTGCCCTGCCCACTCCCTTCTCCAGTCAGGCTCATCCAGAGTGCTGTGGGTCTTCTGAAGAAATGTTACACTCGTTTTGTTTGCTGTTGATGAAGGTGAAAACTGAGGCCCTTTTTGTGTCCTCCCGAGCACCGTTAATGTTGTCCAACCTGATCCCATGTCCCATGATGAGGCTTCATGTCAACACCAGAAAACATGCACAGAGGCAACATATGTGGCCTAGTCAGTGCTGTCAAGACAAGACCTCATGCCCCTGTGTTACCTTTGGCAGCAGTTTTTTGAGGCGGTCGGTCAGTCTGGAGGAAAGACCCAATTCTTGAGAAATATTCTTGAGGATAGCCACTGCGCCTGTGAGATATGTGTGTGAGGTGAGCTGTGTATGTCCTCTGTGCATCGTGGTAGGCTGGTTGTATGTCTTGATCTGAGCTTATCCTGTTTGTCCTGCAGGCTACATGCGTTCACCGCCAGTTCAAAGGCAGGACACTTTTACTCTTCTGTGGACAGTTTCTTTATCTTGTCACATGTTGCCTTGGTGTCTGTACTCTTCCTTTTGATCAACAAATTGAGGGTGTCATCCACTAAGCTCTCCTCCATGTCTAGGATGGCCTCTTGTGGTCATCTGCTCCAACAACTCTCTGGTGAGACGCTGACCCCTGCAGGATCCTTCACCTCCACGGTTGTGATTGCCAGTTTGCTCTGTGTGTGTCTCTGTGTTTGTATTGCGAGTGTGCTTGTGTGTGATACTACCTGTGTCACTCTGTGCGCCTTGCGCAGACTCGCTACACTGATGGGCGAATCGGCTGGCCGACAATCCCCACGCTATTTGGCCACGACTGGATCACATGACCCTTCTCCCCACAACCAAAACACTTCAGAGAATTGGTGGTGACATGAACGGTTTAATCAAACTCATCCACTCTGAAGCGACGAGCCAGATTGAGCTCTTCCTTGTTATTGCTGAGAATCAGCAGCAATAAATCGTTCTTGAGGGAAGAGAGTGACGTTCGCAACCACCACCTTCTTAACCGGGTCAGCCAGAGGAAACACCGGCATCAGTGCACCGTTGATGACCACACCAGCCTGCACCAACTTATTAGCCTTATCGGTGCTGTCCACAGACTTCATGCTTCTGTGACCCACAATCGTCTCCACAGCCAGGCCGCACTCCTCCACAGATGCACCAACCGGTGGGGAGAGTTTGACGCCGTGTCTGCGGGTTTCTCCAACCTGGAGACTCCCGGCGGCGCCACCGCCATGATGGGCAGGGTGGCCGTGACTTCCAAACAATTCCAAAACCCAGCGAACAAAAGACAAACAATTACCGTATTTTCGCAACCATAAGGTGCACTTAAAAGTCTTACATTTTCTTTAAAATGGACGGGATACCGTATAATGTGGTGCACATTATGTGTGCACCGAGTTCCAAAATGTGTAATTCCAAAATGTGCTTTTCGGCTTTCACAATAGCCATTTCGGATTCATTTTGTTCATTTCGGATACAGAAGATGATGTACGTGAGTACATTAACTAAATACACGCTAGCGTGCATGTTTTCAGCCAGCATATAGTATGTTTTACCATGCCCGTGCCCTATAATCCGGTGCGCCTTATGTATGTGTTAAATACAGAAATAGCACCCGTAACTGATACGGTGCCTTTTAATACGGTGTGCCTTATGGTCGCGAAAATACGGTACAGAAAAGTGCTCCCCCATATGACTAAACACCACCCAGGGTGATAATAAAGGTTAGAAATTAGAAAAGGTTTAGATAAAAAACACTCCTAACAATCACTCACTCCCGCAGCCTGACACACTCACCACGCTGACAGAGAGAGACAGTAATGGTGACTGAATTCTCAGCTTGATCAGCTTAAACAGGTACCATGGACATTCTGTTCTGTTGCATAACTACAGGTGTTAAAAGGAAGCACATATTGAAAGACAGCTACTGGATGTTTGCAAAAAGAAACTCAATTTGATCTGAGTGGTCAGATCTGTATCGTAGCATCTGTAATCAATTATTTAATTTTTTTATCTGAAAAATAAAGAGACCTTCACTTAAACCAGAGGGCCTCAGGGTTAATGTGTGACCTCTATCCTCAATCTATCAAGGTGTGACACTAACCTGGCCCGGACGCCAAACTTCTTACAGCCTCGCCCACCATCACTTTGAATCCGCTCAGGAAACAACTTGGAGGAGGGATTGGGGGGGACTCTTGTCCTCAAGCGAAAGATGCATTTCCTTTTTTTGATCTCTTTCCCGCAAAGAAACCTTAAACACACATCAAAGACTTATCTGACGCACATTTCTGCAGTGTGTGCATGTATGTCTGTGCATGCGTTTCTTACTTGCTTTTATATTTATTCAGAGCGTCCAGTAAGTGCTTCCCCCGATCTGCTGCAGGAGTGTTAGACAGCTGCAAACACAGACAAATGTTGTTTAGGTTCATCACAATTAACATAACACAACTAACCATAACCCGATTAAATATTGAACTATGGAACAGGTGTCAGTCAAGACAGACAGGCCGCTATCAAATGTTTAATGATGCTCCTGAAACGGCAGATTCTGTGAGTGCTTCAAGAAAGGTGCGTTCACTCACCATCACACATGGTTTTAACAGCAATACATGTGAAGACACCATGAAGGCAGCATCATAGTCCCAATTCTCAGGAGCACCACAGGCATCCACACTGTACAATACTACTCTATATTTGTTGCATTATTTGCTCTTCAGTTGCTGTGACGTGATTGTGATGTATTAAATCTGTGTAACATAAAAGCAGTCAGAACTGAAGAAGCCTCTTGGATACGACGTGTAATAAAATAAAGGAAAAATAGCGGAAGTCCAATTGAATTTTCCTAAGTCAAAAACTCTTTTAGCTGAATGACTGAGAACATTCACTGACATAAAAGCAGTTTGTTTTCGTAAAAATGGTGATAGGCTGAGACAGTCTGAATCCGATCCAGTCAGGCTAATGATTTCCATAAAGTTTTAATGAAAATGGATATAAAGCCAAATGTGAAAAAATAAAAAAAATAAAAAATACTGTATTTTCCAGACTATAAGTCGCACTTTTTTTTCATAGTTTGTCAGGGGGTGTGACTTGAACGCCGGAGCGACTTATATGTAAATAAATACATTACAAAATTTCACATGTTCGTTTTCACACTGATAACCACAAGAGGGCGCTCTAGGCGCATGTACCTGAGGAATGAGTTCCTTTAGCGACACAGAAGAAGCGGTGCTTCGAAACTAGACTTGAAACTTCCTCGGATGTTCTTTATGCTATAGTTATCTGAATAACTGTTAACATGTTACGTTAACAAAGCAGACACGTACTCAGTTCGTTGTGGGTCATGTAGCTGAATTTGTTACGTTAGCATACTGTAACACTATTGCTAATCCATTATTATTTTAAATTGTCTTTCAAGATGAAATGTATGTTCTTGGTCTCGGATTTTATCAAATAAATTTTCCCCCAAAATGCGACTTATAGTCCAGTGCGACTTATATATGTATTTTTCTTTATTATGCATTTTTTGACTAGTGCGACTTAAACTCCGGAGCGACATATACAGTGATCCCTCGCTATATTGCGTTTCATCTTTCACGGCTTCGCTGCTTCACGGATTTTTTTTTGCAAGTCGTTCATTGCAGTTCTCAAATATAATCGAAGGTGGCATATCCGTTTATAAAAATCTTCTTGCTCAGAAAAAGAAAGAGCGCCAACAACTACCCATAACAATGTTCTTCTCTCGGAGAAAGACTCCTGCACCTTCAGTAGAAACAGACGCTACAGCGGAGCGGAGTCAGGACGAAGAGGCACAGCTGGGACTGTGAAATACGCGAGTGACAATGTTTCCAACCTTGTATTACTATATTAAAATTATTGTTTTAAACAAATTTTGGGCTTTAAAACAGGTTTTGATTTTTTGGTTTCATTCTATAGTTCAGTATTGCATTGTAAAATAATAAAAAAAATAAAGCTGACTACTTCACGGATTTCACTTTTCGCGTGTTATTTTTGGAACGCAACTCCCGCGATAAACGAGGGATCACTGTATACCGTATTTTCTAGACTATAAAAAAAAAAAAATCTCTTCCATGCTCTCTTGAGCGGTGCCTCCTTCCTTCCTTCAGACTCAGGTCCTCTACCAGAGGCCTGGGAGTCTGAGGGTTCTGCACAGGATCTTAGCTGTTCCTAGGACTGCGCTCTTCTGGACAGAGATCTCTGATGTGGTTCCTGGTATCTGTTGGACCCATCTACTCAGTTTGGCTGTTACTGCCCCTAGTGTCCCAATCACTACTGGGACCACTATTGCCTTCATGCCCCATATTCTCTCCATCTCCTCCTTCAGCCCTTGGTACTTCTTCAGCTTCTCATGTTCTTTCTTCCTGATGTTGCTATCACTTGGGATTGCTACATCTATCACCACCAATGTCTTCCGGTGTTTATCCACCACCACTATGTCAGGCTGGTTGGCCACCACCATCTTGTCAGTCTGGATCAAATCAAATCAATCTTTATTTATATAGCGTCTTTTACAATCAAAATTGTTTCAAGGTGCTTTCCAGAATCCCAGGGCCTAAGCCCAGACAAGCAACAGCGGCAAGGAAAAACTACCCTTTAACAGGAAGAAATCTTGAGCAGGACCAGGCTCATGTAGGGGCACAGAGCACAGAAACACATACAAAAATACACTGTTTATGCAAGCCGCCGGCCAAGTGGGTCAGCAGGGCCGGAGGTCATCATGCAGCTCCGAAGGCGGCGATACCTGTAAATGAATACAGGGGGGGGGAGCAGAAAAACTACACAAGAATCAGCATAACTAGTCTACTTGATGAGGAGGAGGGAAGGGGAGGAGAGGAGAGGAGGAGAGAAAACCATGACCCAGTGGGGTGACAGAGGCCTGTCAGGTGATCATGTTTCCGGACCCCAGCAGCCTTGGCCTATAACAGCATAGCTAAGATGTTAACCTAATGATTAGACGACCCCTTAAGTATGATAATTTGTCTATGATAGTAACTGGAACTACAGAATTAGTAACAATAAGCTTTTTCAAAGAGGTAGGTTTTAAGCCTAATCTTAAAAGTGGCGATGGAGTCAGCCTCCCGTACCTGGACAGGGAGCTGGTTCCATAGCAGGGGGGCCTGGTAGCTAAATGCTCGGTTCCCCATTCTACTCCTAGAAACTCTATGAACCACAAGTAGACCAGCATTCTGAGAGCGGAGCGGTCTATTGGGCTGATAAGGTATCACTAGCTCCTCCAGGTAGGATGGAGCTAGGCCTCTGAGGACCTTGTAGGTCAAAAGAAGGGTTTTAAAAATTATTCTAAATTTAACAGGCAGCCAATGAAGAGGAGTTATGTGATCTCTTTTGTCAATACCTTTCAGAACTCTGGCTGCAGCATTTTGGATAAGCTGGAGGCTTCTTAAAGAGTTGTTTGGACACCCTGACAATAAAGAATTACAATAGTCCAGCCTGGAAGTAACAAATAGATGGACTAACTTTTCAGCATCATGCCACGTCAGCAGTTTCCTGATCTTTGTGATGTTCCTCAAGTGGAAAAAAGGCACTTCGAGAGACTGTTTTAATGTGTGAGTTGAAGGAGAGATTTTGGTCAAAAGTTACTCCTAGATTCCTCACAGAGACTAGATGTTAATGAGATACCATCTAGAGTGATCATGTGATCTAACCTATCCCTGAGAGGTTCAGGACCAAACACCATGACCTATGTTTTTCCTGAGTTAAGGAGACATCCAGGACTTTATGTCTATAAGACAGGTCTGAAGCTTCACTAACTTCTCTGTCTCATGGATAAATAAAGCTGAATGTCGTCAGCATAACAATGAAAATGTATCCCATGCTGCCGAATAAAGTTCCCTAAGAGAAGCATGCACAAGATGACGAGGATTGGCCCAAGTACAGAACCGTGAGGAACTCCATGGCTAACCCTACTGTATGAGGAGGGAACACCATGGACATGAGCAAACTGGCATCTATCAGATAGATACGATCTAAACCAGTCTCGTGCTGTCCCTTTAATCCCAATCACATGTTTCAGTCTCTGTAAGAGGATGCTGTGATCAACTGTGTCAAAAGCAGCACTGAGGTCCAGCAGAACCAGCATAGAGACCAGTCCATGATCTGAAGCTATAAGAAGATCATTAGTAACTTTAAGAAGTGCTGTGATGCGCCTGACTGAAATATCTCAAACAGGCCATTTCTCTGCAGGTGCTCCAGTAACTAAGTCACCACCACCTTCTCAAGAATTTTAGAGATAAAAGGAAGGTTGGATATCGACCTATAATTTGCTAAGACATCAGGATCCAGTGATGGTTTTTTAAGCAACAGCTTAATCACTGCCACCTTGTAGGACCTGGGTACATAACCTGTCACTAAAGAACAATTGATCTGGTCCAGGATAGAGCTGCCTATCAATGGTAAAACATCCTTCAACAGGTGTGTTGGGATGGGATCTAAAAGACATGTGGTGGACTTGGATTTCTGAATTAGCGATGACACCTCAGAAAGATATATAGGGCTGAAGGAGCTTAAGGTCTCGTTGGAGAACCTGTACAGTATGTTCCCACAGTCAGCACATCTGGTGATGGTCCAGTTGTTCAGATGGCCTGGTTAGCTTTTTCTCTGATAGCTAGAACTTTATCAGTGAATAAGCTCATGAAGTCTTCACCACTAAGGGAAGAAGGGATACGTGGAAACCAACTGACTCAAGTAATGAAATGAAGCCATTTTTAAAGCTGTCATTTACAACATCTACATGGATATTAAAGTCTCCAATGATGAGGAACTCTGAATGTGGCCCAGCAGGGGGCCGATATAGAACTACAAACAAAAGTGGCTTTTCTGTCTTCCAGTTCAGATGGGTGATGGCAAGAGTCAGGCTTTCAAATGAACTGGAGCCATGTTTTGGTCTAGGATTAATTAATAACTTGGAGTGATAGATTGCTGCCACTCCCCCTCCTCGACCAGTAACACAAGGAATGTGATAGTTAACATGGGTAGGAGTAGATTCGTTTAAGCTAACAAACTCCTCCTCCTGAAGCCAGGTCTCAGTAAGACAAAATAAAATCAATGTGATGATCCGCTATCAGGTCGTGCACCAACAGGGATTTACACAAAATAGATCTAATATTTAACAGTCCACACTTAATTGTGATATTAGTTTCCCCAACTTGTACTTTGGTATTAATTTTAATAAGATTATGGTGATTGACCGCTCCCCTGCTCTGTGCTTGGTGAACCTTTAACCGTGGAACAGAGACTACCTCTATAGTGTTAAATATGTTATTGCTGGTGGATGAGGGTTCTATGGAAGCAGCAGAGAGGTGTGTAAGACTACAACTCTGCATCCTGGTCTGGACCCTGGATAGTCAGGTCACCTTGGGTCTCATAAAATTAGCCAAGTTACTAGAAATGAGAGAAGCACCGTCTCTCCTAATCAGACCAGGTTTTCCCCAAAAAGTGCTCCAATTGTTTACAAAGGCCACCTGGTTTTCGGGGCACTACCATGACAACCAGCAATGAAGCGACGACATGCGACAATATATACTCTGATTAAAAAGTGTTCCTCTAATTTTTTGAGCAGTATATATATTTGATTGTTCTTTAAAGTTTTAGTGGTACTGTGCAGTCTGGCTGATGTAGAAATTACAAATTCTCCAGTTAGGAAACAGTGTATGCACTTATTTTAAATGCCACCAGTTCTTCATCCTTTCCTTTATGTCACGGTCACAGAGCAGTGAGGGCAGATCCTTTGTTTCTGCATGTTTAAGTTTCTTGCTTACGTTAAAATGATGTCAATCGGAATTAAAAGTTTATTAATTCAGCTGGTATCTTTAAAAATGACTGAACTGATACCTCAAATGAAGCCAATGTCAAAGTCAGAAAATATTTCTTTTTAAGGGTCCATTATATCCAGACTCACCTTGCCAAGCTGTAACTGGTCCCAGTTTTCAGAGACAAAGTCCAGAATCTCATCCAACTCAAAGTATTTCTTTTTGCTGCTCACTGAAAGGTTGTAGAGTACCAGGTGAACGAGGTCCACCCACCTAAGAGACAGGCGTCGAATGTACTCAGATCCTTTATTGCACACTGCGCACAGGAACAGGTAGAACCTGAAAGTAAAACATTAAAATGACCAGTGAACATAAAAACACAAGAAGAAAGAAGCAGTAGTGGAGGAGGCTCACCTGTCTCCAAACATCATGGAGCACTGCAGACACTGTGTGCACGCCTCATGGAACCACTGCTGACACCGAAAACACTGCAGCATCTTCAGATACCACCTACACACACACACACACACACACACACACACACACACACACCACACACACACACACACACACACACACACCACAACACACACACACACACACACACACACACACCACACACACACACACACACACACACACACACAACACACACACACACACACACACACACCACACACACACACCACACACACACACACCACACACACACACACACACACACACACACACACACACACACACTCACTAAGCCTGTAGTCTGACAGAAAATGTGCAGCTCTGTTAATTGAACTCACTCTCCTGGGCCTCCACAGTAACAGTAACACTGCTGCTGATTGGTTCGGTGCTGCGAATCCCAGTCCAGACTCTCCACCTTGTAAGGTAACACTTGTTTCATAGCCCATAAAGTTTTGGAGAGTGGACCTTTCTTCAGAGCTCCACCTTTCTGTGTGAAGACAATTGCAATGACACTGTGACGTATCCATGTGCTCAGTCAGTTACCTGTCTTTAACAGTTGGCATGGGACCAAGAGGGAGCCTGAAATAAAGTGAATGTGTGTACCCTGACAGCCAGAGCAAAGACACAGCGTCTACAGAACCAAGGGCTGGTGACGATACTGCCCTCTACTGGAGGCACATGACAATGCTGGTGGAAGCCTGAGAAAATAGAACGATGGGCAGAGATACAGATTATTATTTTTACCATTGGTTACAATAATGAGAAACTCAAACAGAAGAGATGTTGCATGTTGTGCATCCATGTTTGACATCTACAGAGGTTTGACATAACCCCACACCTTTTAAATGAGCACTCGGCTAAAATATCAAAACTGAGGTCTACAAAAATGCAATAAAACAAAGCAGCACAGAAAGAGCCACAGCACAGCTCTGAGGACATTTAACACTACACATAGAGCCAATATTTTTATTATTCACAAAAGAACAAAAAAAATGTGACCAGAATTAATAAAAACAGCTAAATCCACATTTGACAACTTTGAAAAGTTCAGTCAGATACATGGAGGGGACAGGGCCTATCACACCAGGCTTACTCACCAATGCCACACTTCCCACAGATCAGGATCTGGTTGCTTTGGTTTGTCTGGTTGTCACCATCTATATCACCCTCTTTACAAACTGAGCAGCGAGGCTCCTCCCCAGGTACTCCAGCTGCAGTCATTGGATAAAAACTGTTACAAACAGACATATAATATGGCCACACCATGACAGTGAAATCCTGCCAGTCTCCCTCCCTCCATGATTTCTGTATTGCAGTCAGTGTAATGGGGTTTCTACATATTAATAATTAATACAGTAAGACTTAATGCCCGTCCACCCCTGTGTCCATCTTACCATGTTGGATGTCCTTCCAAAGGACCCAGAATTTGGAGTTGTCCTCAAATGTAACAAAGCAGCTCTGTCTAGGGGGGCTGACCTGCCACCAAGAAATCACAAAACAGAGTTAGAGGTGATCAGAACTGACTGACCGACATGCATGTCTGTCTGTCTGTGTATGTATGTGTTACCCTATGGATCTTGCCCAGGTAGTAAAGTCCATCTGACCAGTGGCAAAGAACAAACTGGCCAACAGTCAGATTTGATGCCATCTCTTCTTCCAGACCACGTCCTTCTCCATATGTTCCACCTCTTGGTGACACGTGAGGCTTCAGATCAGAAAAGGGTCCAGTCAGGTTCTCCAACATCCTGGAGATAGTTTTCTGCCATTACTTGTCCAGTCTGGTGTGTAAACTCAATCCAGTTTAGGATTGCATTTGACATTTTCCACCAGCATCTTGCTGCAGTTTGGTTTCAATTTAATCTTCTGCAATTTCATCATTATGCAAAAGTAATCACCACGGAGATAAGAACTATAACTGAAAGCTGTGGAAAAAATTGTGTGACTGGTTCAAAAAATCAGAAAGAAAATGAGCAGCAGCCTTTACCTTACACACATTCCCATCATTGGTTATATTTGATAAGGTACCTTTGCTTTATCACCTTATTAAATTTTTAAATTAGAGCATTAAAACTTTATAATTTGGATAAAGTTAAGAGGCTATTTAAAGTAACAACAACTGAATACAAAGTTGCACTTTATGGAGGTCTAGAAGATGTAGATGACTGAACAGGCGTATGATTTTATTTTAGTCTGGTGATGTAAAAGGACGACAGTCTTTTTCCGTGTTAGATTAGATTTTATTATTTTAGCATTCTCTCTTCAGTGGTTTGGTTACATTCACTTATGCTGCGCAAATCATTTGCATGTAAATTGTATGAAATCTTACAGACCTGTGTAATGTGTACATCATTTCTGCATCAGCTGGTACAGGAACATACGAGGATGGACAAAATTGTTGGTATCCTTTGGTTAATGAAAGAAAAACTCACAATGGTCACAGAAATAACTTGAATCTAATAAAAGTAATAATGTAAAAATCTATGGAATTTAACCAGTGAAAGTCAGAAAGTGCTTTTTAACCATGCTTCAAAATAATTATTTTTAAAAATGCTTAACTATTCTAACATAACTATTTAAAAATTAAACTTATGAAATAGGCCTGGACCAAAATGATGGCACCCCTAGAATGTGACCAAAGGGACATGTTAATCCAAGGTGTGTCCACTAATTAGCATCACAGGAGTCTACAATCTTGTCAGTAGGCCTTTACATAGGCCTACAGGTATGGACCAGAGGAAGCAAAGGAAAGAGTTGTCTCAGGAGATTAGTAAGGAAATTATAGACAATCATATTAAAAGGTAAAGACCCATCTCCAAGATGCTTGATGTTCCTGTGACTAAGGTTGCACATATTTACATAACAGAAATTTAAGATCCATAGGAGTGTAGCCAGTCTCCCTGGATGTGGGCACAGGAGGAAAATTGATGACAAATCAAAGAGACTGATAATACGAATGGTAACAAAGGAGCCCAGAAAAAAAAAAAACTTCTAAAGAGATTAAAGATGAACTACCAGGTAAAAGAACATCAGTGTCAGATTGCATCGCCTGTCATTTGAGTCAAAGTGGACTTAATAGGAGACTACCAAGGAGGACACCATTGTTGAAAATAAGTCATAAAAAAGCCAGACTGGAATTTTCCTAATTACATGTTGACAAGCCACAAAGCTTCTGGGAGAATGTCCGATGAACAGATGAGACAAAAATACAACTTCTTGCCAAGGCACATCAGCTCTATGTTAACAGATGGAAAAATTAAGCATATCAAGAACACACTTTCCTACTGTGAAACATGGAGGAGGCTCTGTTATGTTCTGCTTTGCTGCATCTGACACAAGGTGTCTTGAATCTGTGCAGGGTACAGTGAAATCAAGACTATATAGGGATTCTAGAGAGAAATGCATTGGCCAGTGTCAGAAAACTGTCTCAGTCACAGGTCATGGGTCTTGGAGCAGGACAATGACCCAAAACACACAACTAAAAACACCCAAGAATAGCTGAGAAACATCGGACTACTCTAAAGTGGCTTATGAGCCCTGACCTAAATCTGATTGAGGTCTTTAGAATGAGCTGGAAAAGGCACCCTTCAAACCTGAGACAACTGGAGCAGTGCATTTAGCCAAAAATACTTGCTAAGGTGCAGAAATCTCATTGCCAGTTACAGGCATCGTTTGATTGCAATGATTGCCTTGAAAGGATGTGCAACAAAATATTAAGGGCACCATCATTCTTGCCCAAGTCTGTTTCATGATTTATTTATTTTTTTTAAATATTCTATCAAAGCATGGTTGAACATCAATGTCTGACTTTAATTGGTTAAATTCCATGGAATTTTATTTGCTTTTAACAGATTCATGTTATTCCTGTGTCCACTGAATTTTCCTTTCATTAGATAAAAGGTACCAACAATTTTGTCCACGTGTGTATATGCATTTATTTTAAATGTCACCAGTTCTTTCTCCTTTTCTTTGTCACTAGTACAGAGCAGCGAGGCCAAATCCTATATGCTTCTGCATGATAAAGCTTCTCTGGTTTATGTTAAGACCATGTGATTCACAACACTCAAAGTTTACCATTTTGCTCTCAGAAAACGGACCCCTCTGATAATCCCACTTGTGAGCAGACAGACCCACAGGGATTCACATATCGGAGCATGCGCCATTGTCTTTGGTCATATTAAGTTAATTTACGACGGTTCCAAGTTACGTTCTCGCCATACAAACGGCGAAAGGCCTCCATAAAGACCGTAGGACCTCCACAGTTCCCGGACAGAACCATAGCGACAGGCATATCTGACAGGTGTTACTAGACTATGTTCCGGTTGTAACTACTGACATTAACACAGCAGTCCTACCTGGTCTGATCCCGTCCTCGGCTAGCAGAACGCCACACACGTCTGTCTTTTGTCCGTCGTGTCAGTTCCCTATGTGTTCGTCTCCGACTCGTAGCGCCAATCTTCAAATTACACTAGTCGCCATTTTTAAACTTTTCCCGCGAATGAAAGGAGGAAGTTCCTTTACGTCATTAGGAAAGAACCGGAAAGGATTCTAAACTTTTGAAATATGTAAGCTACCCCCACATAATGACATACGAATATTCTGTGTGTACCCTTGGTACAATGATAAAAATGTTCTTTTCAAATATTTTAAATTCAATATAAAACCATTTTAAAAAATTAATTAAAAACAGCTGTTCGAAAATATTTTAACTGTTTTGACACAAGGGAAATCAAAAATTCATCTTCCCTGTTGACTGACAAAACACCTCGCTGTGGACCTACAGTGTCCTCAACAGGTCAGAGGACTGTCAAAGACTCTTCCATGGGGAGACATAGTGACCTCAGGAAGAGAGGAAAAGAAACAGAAGTTAGTCTTAGTCAATAGCACAGTCTTGCAAATGCTTGAGTTTCCACTGGCAAAGACAAAATGATCTTATGACGCTGTCAGCTGCTCAAAAGGGCTACCAATCGTCCTGATCAGCTGCAGTTGTGGTGCTTGACATCCTGAACAGAAAGAACTGGAGGCCTGTGGCGTTGCTCTGTTCCAACTATAAGCTTTTTTTGAAAGTGCTCACCAATGAGCTATGCATTGATGCTACATAAATAGTTAAGATTAATGGTGTCAGTTGACTTGAGATAAGTAGCTGATTCTGAACAACCCGTTCTTTGAGGTGAATGTGCTGTAATGCATTTGTAATCAGCGATATATCTACAAAAATCCAGCTGCTTTGGCATGATCCTGTTTTTGCTGTGTCAAGTTGTTGTTGCTCTGTGTTTCCCCTAGGGGTGGTGGTTGACCTGTTTCTTGGCTCGTTCTGGCTGCTTTCAGACCTCTGGTTAATCAGTGTAATTGGGGGCCCCTTGAAGCAGCCAACACCTGCTGATCAGCAATCATTTTCAACATAGTGGTAACTTCAGCATTAATTGACTTGTACACTTGTACCTTCATGTGACTAACTTCTGTTTTCTCTCCTTCCGAGGTCTCTACATCTCCCTTCACCGAAGAGCACTGATCCTTCATTTGAATTAGGCACGATTTGCCACTGGACATTTGTGCTGCAGCTGCAGTGGGGCCATTCATCCCAGCTTACATGCCAATGAGGCTGCACTTTGTTTCCCTTTGTTTCCTCCAGCAGCAGTTCTGGTCGTTCTCTATGTCCGAAGAAACAAAATCCTTCATTGCTGCTTGCCTCATGTGTGCCCGAGGGAAGTCATCCACCAGACTGTCCGCCGGCCTCCTCAATTCTCTTCCCATTCCATGACGCCCCTGGATAAACCATGGATTTTGTCCCTCCATCCACCAGGCATACCACCTTTCCATTGTTGACTGTTTCTCAATATCTGTCCACCACATAGTTGTAAATAAATATTTTCACCATGAGATCACAACTCCTGTCTGCATTCTCAGGTCCCATTTTAGTCAATTGTAACATGCTTTTAATCTAGGTTCTATTGAACAGTACATTTTCGCTACAAGTTGCAGAAGTAACCAGTATGTGTTGCACTAGATGTACAAATTGATGACTGGACTGGGAAGATTCAGCCCTCTTTTTGTTTCTATTTTATTATTTGTATTCACATTTGTCACATCGAGGTGTAGTGTTCAAAAATGTTCTATCATACTGAGCTTTAGTACCGGTTAAATAGAAAGAACTGACAATGACTTTCGATATGAGAAAATCTCTTAAGAGTTCTACATACTCATCTGTAACATTGTGTCAGGACATAAAATTAAACATCAAACAGTGACAGATTACATTCATTACACAGTTTGACCCTTTCAGAAGGAAAGCTTCTAGAATGCACCCTGCCCTGAGTTAACCCTGATATTCCAAATTCTGTGTCAGAAAAAAATCTTATTTCCAAGATTTAAAAAAATGTCAAAATCAAAGCAGACAAGCATGACATGTAAAACACAAATTTTCTTTTAGAATAAATAATTCATAAATAATTGTTGGAAACACTTCAGTAAGATAGGTTTGCATAGTCAGGGTCTGGACAAGTGTAAAGGTCAAAGGTCAGGTTGCAGGTACAAACTCAGGAGACTGGTTTAAGATGAGGTCGTATCTTCATCTCTGTGAACCTGAGTGAGTACTGCCAGCCTGTCCAACTGGACCACTCAACACCATCGGCATAGGAGGCATGGCCTCCACTCAAGTACTGCCCATTGAGGTTTGATGTGTGGCAGTTACGATACCACCATGCCCCCTGATAATATGATGCACAGTTGTTCTCTGATTGATCCTGGTCTCTGTCTTTTGTTGTGAACCTCATTCCAGAGTGCTTCAGTAGGGAGTCACCTAAAAAACAAGCAAACATCACATTGAACGGTGCAGTGCTAATATCTGCAGTGATGAAGCAGTACATGTACTTGTACCTGCTGTCCCAGAGTAGCCTTCTACATTTAGTGGGTATCCGTCCTCTTCGGGGTTCACCGAGTCTCGACCAACAGAAAACTCGGAGTAGTGAGCAAAGGCTGTAGCATTATCGAAATCTGCCATGTCAATACGTAACTCATATCCACCAGATCTGGTGAGAAAGTATATCCTCTGGAGACCTGACACGGGGAGACAGACCGGCAGCGAGACATTTATATTTAAATGTGTAATATTCATCATTCCATCCTCATTAAGAACCATTAGTAGGGTCACTGTGTGTGTTTGTGTGTGTGCGTGCATGCGTGCGCGTGCGTGCGTGCGTGTGAGAGAGAGAGGTAGAGAGAGAGACCTAGCCAGTGCTCTCCCGTAGTTTTCCCAAATCCTTCTTTGTATGCTTCCCAGCCTCGAAAAAAGCCAACAGACCCATCTTCCCTCCTCTGGATAACCTGCAGATGCATTAAGATTCCATGATTACCAAGGTTAGCAAAGCACAGACTTCAGCGAAGAGACTGAGTGCACATACGGTCCAGCCTCCTCCATCTGTTGTCATGTCACAGTAAACCATGAAACCATCAGGGTCGTGAGTTGGAAACACAGAATAAACTCCATTTTGATTATTACCATCGTCTTGGACATCACTGCAGTCTCGTGGTCTGACAGCTGAAGACAGTCAGAAAATTAGGCATTTACAACAGTAGACACCCTAAACTTGTATCAGCTGTTGAAAATGTATTAGAGTGGATCATGTGGCGCAGTATTGAGGATTACTGTAGTGTAGCAGTTATCCCTATCCTATCCCTAACTCTAAGACAGTGCTGACAGTACAGTACCTCTGTGTTTGCTGTTGCCCAGCAGCTCGATGTTGACTTTATTTAGGTTCTCTGTCTCCCTCTTTAGGCTGAGTAGAGAATCAGAGAACCCTGCTGCCAGCTTCAGCACACCCGAGTGACTCTCAGACAACATCTGCACGTCAGAGACACCAATGGGCACATGTTACTTTATTCATCATATTTCATTCCCATGTAAAAATGACAAGTGCAGTGGGAACCCTAACAAAAACTGGGACTATTGGAAACAAATATGAATATTTTAACAGTATCAGAGCCTGTCCATTCTACATATGCACGTATTGTCAGAACAATAAAGTGTAACCTGAAAGAACAACTACAGGTTGCCAGTGTGTCATTGGACAGCAGGCCATAGATTACAGCTGGGGGGCACCTTCGGGGCCTTTGACACATTCAGAGAAGGCCTAAAAATTCTGGGCCAAGTTTTTTTTTTTTTCATAAATTTCTATCTCATTTAATTTAAAAGATACCTTTTGTCTCTTCATTGGCTGCCCGTTAAATTTAGAATAATTTTTAAAACCCTTCTTTTGACCTACAAGGCTCCATCCTACCTGGAGGAGCTAGTGATACCTTACCAGCCCAATAGACTGCTCCGCTCTCAGAATGCTGGTCTACCGGTATTTGTGGTTCCCAGAGTTTCTAGGAGTAGAATGGGGGGCCGAGCATTTAGCTACCAGGCCCCCCTGCTATGGAACCAGCTCCCTGTCCAGGTACGGGAGGCTGACTCCATCGCTACTTTTAAGATTAGGCTTAAAACCTACCTCTTTGAAAAAGCTTATTGTTACTAATTCTGTAGTTCCAGTTACTATTATAGACAGACAAGTTATCATACTTAGGGGGTTGTCTAATCATTAGGTTAACATCTTAGCTATGCTGCTATAGGCCAAGGCTGCCGGGGTCCGGAAACATGATCACCTGACAGGCCTCTGTATCACCGCTTTTGGAACTGCATGATGACCTCCGGCCCCGCTGTATTAATAGTGTGTTTTTATTTCTTCTCTCTCTCTCTCTCTCTCTCTCTCTCTGAGCGTGAGGGTGGTGAGCGCGTCGGCTCCGGGAGTGAGAGACAGGTTTCAGCGTTTTTTCCAAGCTTTTGATATATTTGAATCTTTATTTTCACACTGGGTGTTGTTTAATCACTTTGGGGAGCACTGTGTTGATCTTTCGACCGTCTATTCACTGCTTTGGGTGGAATTGTTTGGTGGCCACGGTCGCCGCGCCAATCATGGCAGCGGTGCCGGGAGCCTCCGAGCTGGAGAAACTTACCCGCGGGCACGGCGTTAAACTCTCCCCACCGGACGGTGTGTCCGTGGAGGAGTGCGCGCTGGCTGTGGGGGACATCGTGGGACACGGAAGCGTTAAGTCGGCATCTCGGATGAATAAAATGGTGGTGGTGTTTGTGGGTAACACTGATAAGGCTGATCAGCTGGTGGCAGCTGGGGTGGCCATTAAGGGTGAACATACACCGGTGTTTCCTCTATCAAACCCGGCTAAAAAGGTGATGGTGTCCAACGTCCCTCCGTTCTTTAAGAACGATATGTTGTTGAGGGAGCTCAGTAGACACGGGCGCATTGTGTCCCCGATGAGGCTAATTCCTCTCGGGACCAAATCCCCGCTGCTGAGCCATGTGGTGTCATTTCGACGGCAGGTGTCGATGATCCTGAATAATAATGAGGAAGAGCTCAAACTGGCCCTTCGTTTCAGGGTGGATGATTTTGATTATACAGTGTTTGTCACCACCGACTCCCAAAAATGTTTTGGTTGTGGGGAGGAGGGCCATCTGGTCCGGTCGTGCCCGAATGGCGTGGAGACCCGCCGACCAGCCGACCCGCCCGTCAGCGCAGCGGCGCGCGCGCACGACGAGGACAGAGAGGCCGCACAAACCACGCGGGGCGACACGGGCCCAACCGCGGAGGTGGAGGAGCCAGCAGGTCCGCAGGGGGACCACCCGGGGGACCACCGGGACCTGCAGAACAAACGTCCCGCCGGAGAGATGGTGGAGCGGACAGGTCCAAGAACGGCTGAGACCGTCCAGGACATGGAGGGTGTCGGAGTGGAGGAGAGCAGCCTCAGTGTGCCCACGAAGAGGGCACACTGAGGACACAAACGTCAATATCGACAAAGTTAAGAAACTGTCCACAACAGAACCTCACACACACAGCTCACCGCACGCACGTATCCCACAGGACACACGCACTTCACAGGACACACATAGATCACAAGACACACACAGCTCACAGGACACACGCACCTCACGGAATGTACATAGATCACAGGACACGCACAGCGTAGACGATACACACAGCCTACAAGACACACACAGCCCACAGGACACACACAGCTCACAGACAGCCTACAAGACACACACAGTCCACAGGACACACACAGCCAACAGGACACACACAGCCCACAGGACACACACAGATTACAGGACATGCACGGCTCCCCAATGGACACGCAAAGCACACAAAGCTCTTTGGTGGGCACACACATACGGGAGGCTTCGGCTCATATTGACGATGTAAAGGTGGAGGTACGGCCTGGTTACCACTTGGACAAGATCAAGTGGTTCCTCAGGGTCACGAAGGGGCAGAGGTCTGTGCAAGTGGAGGACCACTTTCCAGACCTCCAGCTCTTCCACGATCATGTCAGGATGTACATGAAGATGGAGAGATACGGCGCGCCTGCTTTCAACGACCGGGAGACGTATCGCCTAAAGAAAATACTGGTCAAGATTCGGTCCCAGTTCGAGAGCTCTGACTAGGACACGCATGTTCCTTTTGTCTCTCAGATTTAATTTTGTGTTGGACAATATTTGAAAGATTACCCAGGCTAAATGTTACTATCAAGTAGTTTAGTAACTTCCTAAATAAAGCTACTGGTATGAGTCAGTTATTGCTTTCGTGTAGGCCTTAAAATCCACAAATAAAATATTTGCCAGGTGTTTGCCCTTCACCTGTCCGTTTTGGTGTTTTGATCATTCACAGATAAACAGACATTAAGTCTATCTAGACTTGGGTGAAGGAACTCAGATGTCATGTTATCTGTGACCTCCCATATCAGTGCAAATAAAAATATTTATCTTAATGCTGACCATAACAATAGATTTCTTTATATGCTCTAATAATAAAAATAATAATAATAATAATACACATACTCTGTAAATTTGTCAGTAACTATGAGATTAAATATGAGACCAAAACAATAATCTCTCAAAGGTTAAAATATTAAGATTGAAATGTTAAAATCATTTTATGAACCTACCAAATCAAAAGTTAAGTTCTGGCCTCACCTGGATAATTCGGTTCTGCTCGCTCCAGAGTCCATCCAGTCTTTGTTCAAGAACACCTTGCCCTCTCTTCAAGGATTCACTTTCCACCCTGAGGTTGTGGGTGTGGCCCAATATAATTTTTAGTTCTTCTGATAGTTTGTGGACTATTCCAGTCTCTTGCCAGTCACCTGTACTGTGACCAGATAGCACTTGTAGCAGGGAGCTCTGCAGTGCCTCCCAGCGTACAAACTGTTCATTGTAGTCTGGACAGTTTGGGTCCAGAAATATGCTGATTGGTTCTCCATCTGTGATGCAAGACACTGTCACCAGGGCTCCAGATTCTCTGGGATTGGTTGTGATTACAGGCGAGAATGATGAAACCCCCTCTCCATTTCTATGACAACATTAATGCAAACATGATAATAGAGGTATAATAGCAAACAGGTCAGACAACAAGTCAGACTGAATTTACCTGTAGACAAAGGGCAGAGGGTACTGGTTCAGGTACAGGATGGCAGCTGTTGTTATGATGATGGCAACTATGATGACCAATGTAACAATGGACCATAACAGGAGACTGCAACATTTCTGAATGCACACACACACACACACACACACACACACACACACACAACACACACACACACACACACACACACTGTTTTCACCATACCTGTTCCCAAAACACTCTATCATTGGTCGTGCTTTATGTCAAATCTGTAAAACTGCATCCAAAACATAACAGAAAAAAATTTCCATCCTTTCTGTGGGCCAGCATGTGTGTTTGTAATGGGGGGTTACTGGGAATCAGCAGTGTGAACCATGTGTCTCTGTAGTATTTAGGCTGTAACGCACTCTTATCCTAGCAAAGTCGACAGCTGCTTCAGATTAGAGAAACCTTGAGCTGACAGTTTAACTCCAGATTAACACAATTCAGATCACTGTGATCATCAGTGTCTCCCTGCCTTGTTTTTTACACTTGATATGTCATTGTTAATTTTATATAGATTTATGTTTGGATCATTTTGGGAAGGTAGTGATACAGGGAAATGCTAATGTAGTAAATCAGGGTAGGGTAGTGATAAACAAGTGGTAAGCTAGGGGTAAAGTAATGTAGGACAGTGATAAGACAACTGTGGGTCAGTGGTTAAAAAAAACATTAAGGCAGTGGTAAAACAGTGGTAATGGAATTGTGAAATGGTTGTGGTGGATTCCACTTGCCACTAAGCGCATCAAGCAATGCAGAAGACCCCACCCACCCACTCCCAGCAGGGATTGGTTACACTTCTGTACACTGAAAACTTTTAAATTGTGAAATGCAGGACTTCCACACTTAAGAACTCTTTCCTTCTCTCTGCCCTCAGACTTCTGAATAGCTGATGGGACTCTATCGCCATGACTATCTACTGCAACAACACTGACTCTTTCCCCAATTGTAGGATTATCCTCTGCACCTTTTCATGAAGAGGTGCACAGACAACAATCCTACAATCCCAGAAAAATTGCCTTTTCTTAACATGAATTTTGGCATATAATTCTTTAAATATAGTGCTCCTTTTCAGCTCGGAAAAAATACATCATTCTGTAGGATCGGGCCTCTACTATCTACAACTGTTGTAGAACTTTACATTAATCAGATTTCTCCAAAATGAGCTGCTGGGCCCACAAGTCCATTGTTTTCAACCATTAACTCGATTTTTCTTTTTCTCTACTAATTTATTCCTTTAAGGGTCATGGGGAGAGTGCTGGAACCTATCCCATCTACATATGGGTGAAGGTAGGGTACACCACTGAGTAAGTCACCAGGTCTTGTAAGCCTTTAGGGTTTGGTCAAAGGTCTCTTTTCAGTGCTCTGAGGATGTCCCTGCCCTGCCCCCTGCTACCAGCACACCTGTCAAGTTTTGTCTCCCCTGGGACTCTAACCAAGAGCCCTCTGCTTCTCAGCTCATTCCCCTACAGACTGAGGTACCACTCTCCTGTCCCATTAACTCCCATACCACATCCAAATTTAGTACCATATTGCAGAAGCTTTGGGTCGGTCATTTGGTCTGCCATCTATCTATCTATCTGTCTGTCTGTCTGTCTGTCTGTCTGTCTGTCTGTCTGTCTGTCTGTCTGTCTGTCTGTCTGACCGTCCGTCTGACCGTCCGTCTAGCTATCCAATAATGTAAATATTGCAGTTATCCCTTACATTTGCTGGTGTGTAAATAAAAATGGTGGTAAAGGTTGTTGAGTACTGTGACCCTGAATAGAACTTAGATACACCTGAGTTGGATTTGTGAGATAACGGTGGAACAATGGGAAAAGGATGAAAAGCAGTTGTTAAACAATGGTAAAACAGTGTAAGTAAATGTTAATAAAGTGATCAGGCAGGAGTATTTTTTGTGGTGTTAGCCAACATGCTAATGCTACCATGGCACATACCTTGCGTTTGTTTGGTCTTTTGCCATCCAACTCTGAACTGCTGTTGTTCATGATGGTCCATCTGTCATTCAGCATCATTTCTGAATTGCCTGGTGACTGATGGGGTCATAACCACCACTGAGATCATTCACAAATACCTTTGAAATTACTTTCACCTTTGAACTTTGATTGAATATAACTCATAGAACATGTAGAGCTCTTCATAGACAACACAAATATCTTGTTGAACTGAAAACCTCATGAACATTAGTCATTGTCAAGGAGGACCTTATTCACTTTCACACACAAACCTTAACATCAATTCCTGCCTGCAGATCTAATTCTTTTTAAAATTCTTCAGAAAATGTTTTGGAAGATGAATATAAAACAATAAAAGCTGTTCTTAAGATAACAAATAAAGAACATTGTCTTCATTTGTTAACCATAACCAGCACAAGTAAACACCCTTAAACTGACCTCACAGACATGCAGCCTGGTTGATTTTATAAAGGTGAAGAATGTGTCAAAGAACCAGAGAAACGTCTGGAGTGGATTAAAGCTGATCAGCTGGGTGAAGGTTCTCAGTCTGGCTTTGTCAGATTCACTTTGGAGAGACTTATCACACTGTTGTCATGGACAACATAGAATAGCTAATCAAAGAGCAGATTTACCCAATGTAGCCATGTATACAGTGACCCATTAGCACTGCTATCTGTTTGAGAAATGTTTAATGTGCAACACAGACCAACAGACAATAAAGATAACTGCAATTCAACTCTGAACTACAAGAAATACTAAAATGTGATCAACGTTAGAATTTTACCACACTAGAAATGCACGGAACAGTAATTAGAAACAAAATGTAGTAAAAAGTTACCTTAAAGTTAAAGTCTGACTCCAGACGACCACAGCAAAACTCTTTAGCTCTGTTTTCCTGCTGAAAGGAATGTGCTCACATCCATATGGAAATGGATTAAAAGAGAGAGAGAGAGAGAGGGACTGAATGAGGGAAGGAGGAGGTAAAGACGGGTGGAGGAAAGAGAGAGACCTAGAGATGGAGGAAGGAGAGAGAAGGAGGGAGAGGTGAGGGAGGGGAGCAAGAGAAGGAGCAAGGGAGGGAGGAGAGAAAGAGAGCTAAGGGGAGAGAGGGAAAGAAATGTTTAAGTAGCAACAACCTATCAACATAAACTCACCACATTTCTGCTCAAATTTCAGATTCTTTCATTGTGCAGTTATTTTTAGTATTTAACATTTAGTTTTATTCATTAATGAAGTAACAGTTTGAGTTTTCTGTTACATGTTCTCAGCTGGTTACCAGAGAAACCAACTGATCCTGACTTTATCCCTTTCACAGGAAATGAGGAAGTCATGCTGAAACTAAGTGCTGCAACAAGGAAGTTGGACAAAGTCTTCGTCGTATGAGCTTTATCAGGTGATGTATTTATTCCTACTGATGTGAAAAAACTGACAGATTCTTCTTTCCAGCCTATTAGTTTGACACTCAAGTATAAATTCCTGTGAACCTTTGTGAGACGAAACCCAGAGTTGAATAATGCTCAAGCTTTTATTTTGGCAAGGTTTATAGGAAATATAATTGCTATAAGTTATGATTTTACATTGTGAAGACTGGCTGCAAGTTTGAATTTTTTCTTCTTTTGGGTGAAAACTAAAGACTGAAAGTTAGATAAGTGTGACAGCAGCAAATGGTGAGTCTAAAGTCTGAATTAATTATTGGCTGATTACTTCCATTATGATTTGTTTCATATACTTTGGAGGCCAAAAATAAATTAGTAATGTTACTACTATGACTATTACCACCACCACTTCTACTACTAATAACAATAATAATAATGATAGAAATAACATTTTTTTCCCCCAACACTTCTAACACTTTTATTTTTACTCACTGCACATTTTGAGAGAAAGTTATAACATCAATTCAATAAAATAAACAATGAAGCAATAAAAAAAGAAAAGTGAGAAGAGTTTTGAAAGGATTCAGGTCTATCTTGAAGAGAATTGTCTTTATCTTGTTACTATGTGTTCTACCATATGTTCCTGTCTTCTCTTAGAAGTACTTTAGAAGTTAGGTATGGTAGAATCTTTAGCAAGTGTAATAAAGATCAGAGACATTCCTTTGACAGGATTGTTGTTTAGATCTCAGGAGCCAATCAGGCTGGAGGTGTTAAACACCCATCGTAAAACGGGACAGCATTGTGGTGGTGATAAGCGTATTTGCATGAAGAATGTGAACTTTGATCTGGCCATCTGGGAAGACAATGGAGAAGAAGGACTGTACCAATATCAAATGGGACTGAAGGAAGAGGACGAGGTCATCCAAGGGGAAGGACTGGATTGGACTGTATGAGCATCTGTGTTTCTATAAAAGACTGGGCCAAGGGATAGTTAGGTTGTCAGACTTCATGCCCTTGCAATGGACTCTGTTGTTGTAGGGTTATGAACTGGCCTGGGGCTCTGTAATATTTGTATCTTGAATTGGTTCTATTGCTAAATACATTTTGAAATTGGCATTTTTCTTCTTGAAGTCTTCATTTAAAGAACACGCGGATTAGCAGTGACACACGAGAGGTATTGCGATCCAACAATCTTTAGGTCTGAGCACATCTGGATTTTTATGTTCTGAAGATTATTAAGGAGTCCTGAAGGCTGTTCACAACTTGATGACCCATCTAAAGTATCATGATGGGCCCCTAACTATTGACTCGGAAATGAGGGGGATGGCTATACAATTCTATACCAATTTATTCAGCACTCAAGACTATGACTGTGAAAGTGTGAACAATATTCTGGAAAGCCTGCTGGAGCTGACAGAGGCACAGTAGGCCTCTTTGAAGGCTACTGTTTCCTTTGAGGAGATGTCTGCTGCTGTTCAACAATGTTTCAACAACTCCAGTGTGGCTGCACACCTAGTGTTGATGGTCTTCCTGTGGAATTCTACCAAAGGTTTTGGACTGTGATTGGGAAAGACTTATTTGCTGTTTGCAAGGAATGCCTGGACTTCGGGATGTTGCCAGTGAGCTGCACAAGAGCCGCTCTCTCTGTTAACAAAGAAGGGGGATCTGGGACTGCTGAAGAACTGGATCCCCTCATTTCTTTGTACTGACTATAAAATACTCGCCAAAATACTTTCAAACAGACTCAAGGGTGACATGGAGGAGATTATTCATAAATATCAAACATATTGTCTTCCAGATGGTACAGTTATGGATAATTTATTTTTGATTCGTTTTTTGATTACTCTGTCAAAATTTGGATCTAGGACTACTGTCCATTGATCAAGAAAAAGCTTTTGACAGAATAGATGATTATTTGTTTAACACATTTCAAACATTTGGGTTTGGTGAGAAGTTTTTTTTTCATGGATTAAGTGTTTATGCAAATGCTACTCTTGTTGAAAGTTGGAAGAGGACCGAGCAGACCAATCCCCGTGCAGAGGAGAATTAGGCAGGGCTGTCTATTATCTGGCATGCTGTATGCTCTTGCCCTTGAGCCACTTCTCAATCAGCTGAGAAGGAATCTCACTGGTTTCTCCTTTAGCCAGAATGCACAAGAGAAGGTTACTTTGTCTGCCTATGCTGATGATGTTACTGTATTGGTTATAAGACCAAGTTAGAAGCACATTAAGTCAGCCCTCAAAACCTGCGACTACCCTGGCCGTTCCTTCATCAAATCTTCTAGAAAACCCAGAGGAGACAGAGTAGAATACGCCAAAATACGGATCAACATTGTAATGCCATATGTTGCAGGGCTTTCTCAGAAAATAGAATTTGAAAATCATCCCCAGGAGGAGAAGAGGCCATTCACACGAATCTCATTGTGCCAGGGGAAATTTCAACGACCCACATAATGAGGGGTGGAGCAACCAACAGCCAGGTAACTGATGCTCCAAATGTGTTAATGACTCTTGAAGAGTATAAATACCTGGAACTCCCCAAAAGTCAGTTACAACTGATGAGAGGTGAAATTTCTTCATGGAACTCAAACAGTCCAGTTGCTATGATTCAACTCGAACCTGCTGAGACTGAGAACCTTCACAGACATTAGTGAAGGAGGTGCAGGAGGTGGCTGGAAGCCTCCTCTCTTTTCAAACTCCAAGAGTCCCACATTTTCATGAGGTTCCTGAGAAAGCCTTATATGTACTCAGCGTGAAGGTGTTTAATAATTTATCATTAGTTGGTGTACAGGAGTCATGGTGGTTGAGTGAGCTTTCATCAGCCTCCCCTTCCTGGGCAGCTGGAGGTCTATGTATAATCCCCTCATAAAGAAATGCATGGGGCTGTGGCCCCCGTGTTTGTGACATTGCTGCGTTTGTTACTTGGATATGGGTGGACGTTAGATCACACTTCCTATATTTTTGGTTCTAAATACAGGGCAAAACAGGAGAGGAAAATAGGCCAATATAATTTCCTTTTATGTCAGGCCAAAATGAGTATATGGCTGACACAGGAATAATATGAGAGTGGACTACACAGAAAACGATGGATAATGTGGATCAATTTGTTGTTATATGGGGGGGTGGGAGATGTATTTTGCACAATAAGCCCTAACTCAGTTTGTTCAAAGGCCTGTGCCTCTCTTTCTCTCCATCTCCTCTCCTCTCCTCTCCTTCCCTGTTGCCATACCTCCCCTCCTATTTCACCTCAGTCGTGTGTATGTAACATCACGAGATGTATTTGCGCGTAGGTGGTGATGACCTGTGAGCTTGACTGCAGCATCTTGATGAAATCAAAGACTTTCCTGAACAACAAGAACCCAGAATATAATTGCAAATATACACTAACATTCACACTCATGCACTCAATTAAACACAATCAATCTCACACACTATAAAACACACTCAAACAATCACAAAAACAGTTGATCACACAAACCCATGCACAAACAAACACACACACACACACAGTAATATATTTCTGTTGTATCTTCTAATTAAAATATTAGATTATATAGTATCTATTGTGCAGTCTTTTTTAAACACAAACTTACTGTGTTTGTTTCAGGTGTGTGAACAACGAGCTTTTGCTGCACAGGTTGCTGTTCTTCATTAACAGTAGGTCAATTTTTACAGACTTTCTCCTTGTGGCACTTTAGTCGATTTAACAGTCGGTCACTGATTCAGTCAGTCAGTAAGTCAGTTAGTCAACAAGTCAGTCAATTAGTCATTCAATCAGTCGCAATCAGTCAGTCAGACATTTAATAAGTCTGTCAATCAGTCAGTCAGGCAATCATTCAGTCAGTCAAGCCATCAGTCACTCAGTCATCCAGTCAGTCAGTTTGGTCATGGAGATTTCATAGACAGAGGCCAGGGAAGCAATCCAAATGGCAGACACCACATTTTCAACTTCCTGGGGTGCAAGGCCTTGTCTATACTGGCAAGATCTTGTTTATATCGGCAAGGGCTTGTCAACAAAATCAAGTCTATAATGGCAATACCTTGACAATACTGAAAATGCCTTGTCCATACTGGCAAGGCCTTGACTACAAGATTTTGTCTATACTGGCAAAGATGTCATGGCCTGTGTGTTGGTGCCTTGGTGTTTGTGTTTTGTTTTCCTGGTTATCTCATTAGGGGGCGTTTTGGACCCACCTTTCGCTGGTGACGTCACTCCTGCAACTGGTTACCAATCAACACTCTTCAAAAGCCACTGCCTCCTGGTCACCAGCACTTTGTGGTAAATGTGGGTCAAGTAACTTTCCCCATTTGTCCCACATCTCTTTCTAGCTCACCCCATGCCCCTCATTTGGAGGAACGATCTGCGTTCCACGTACCTTTTCACCGCGTGGTGCAGCTGCCTGAGTTAATTAAAATTGTTAACACCATCAGCTCTGTCTGCTTTCGGGTCCTGCCTGAATCGCACTCTAACAAAAGCACTGTCTACAAGACCTTGCCAATAGTAGCAAGGACTTGTCTATATAGTCAGGGCTTTGTCTACAAGACCTTTTCTATACTGGATAAACCTTAACAAAACTGGTAAAAATTTGTTCATACTGGCAAGGCCTTGTCTACAAGACCTTGTCTATACTCAGTTGTTATCTATTTATGGCAGCATTGTGTAGTTGTAGTTTTGGTCTGTTGATATACAGCTGAAATAATTACATCTTAAAAAGTGTTTATCTAGTGTTGGATCACAATACCTCTCGTGTGTCACTGCCAATCCGTGTTTTCTTTGAATGAAGACTTCAAGAAGAAAAATGTCAATTTCAAAATGTATTTAGCAAATAGAACCAATTCAAGATACAGATGTGGCAGGGCGTGGCCTGCCCTCCGAACAGGTGTCCTATGGAGGTAGTGCCTTAATTGGTGGGTGGGGAGAAAAGGTTTATATAAGGCACTGCCTCCAGCTGATCTTAGTTGTTTTTCCCGCTTCGACGGTACGGCGGGGTTGCGGCTTATCTGGGCGGTTCGACCAATAAACTGTTTCACAGCGCGAGCATGCTGTTTGGCAGCGCCAAGAAGGTTGGTGCTTCCTCCCGCCATCCTTCCACCTAGAGCGTTTTGCCGTGAGGGCACGCGCGCTAGTTTACCCTGGGCAGGTAAGGCGCAGCAATGCGCGTCACTGACTTCCCCGCACTCGTCGATAAAGGTTAATGGCGCTGTCCTTGTTGCAGTTGACTGCCGGCTGGTGTCGGTGGGTCGCGTTGCCCCAGCGGGAACCCTTCACGGAGTGGTGGCGCCACCAAACAGTCGGCACGGACTACCTCGCGTACTGGACCCACTGCTGCTTTGGCTCCGTCCCGTTTTCGGGACTCTCTCCTGTCTCGCGCTCTCTCTCTCTCTCGCCCCCCTTCGCTCGAGGGACGGCGCTGAGACGTAGCGGTGCCGCCGAGGCGACCACGGAGCTATTGCTCTCAATTTTTAGACTCTTAACAGTGTTTTAATTGTTCTCTTTTCTTTGTGGACAGGTGCTGCGGGCCACGGCGGGGACCCAACCCCTGGTGGAGGGCGTTTTCCTCACCCCTCGTGTGTAGTTTTGGTTGCAGTAGCACGGGTGTTTTTAGTTTGGTTATCTCCCCTAATTGAGTTTCACCTGCCGGTGGGGCCCCAGCCCTGTCCACCCCCTTTTGTTTGATTTTTGTACAGCCGAGCTATTTCGGTGTTGAGTTGTATTTAATAAAATTGTACTGCCTAACCCTCAATCCTGTCTCTGCCTCTGGAACCGAACCGTATCTGCGCGTGCCTGTTTCCGGTTAATTCCTGGGGTGAAATTCCCCAGGTGGCATTGTCATCCACCGTTCCTCCTCTCTCCACCCCGCCACATTTTGGCGTTGTCGGCAGGATTCCACATTTAAAGGAGGCAGAGACTATTTTTTTTTGGGTTATTGGTGTTTATTTGAATCTGATAATTTTCCTTTTGTTTGTATTTCCTTTGTTTTTTTCCTTATTCGATTTAAGGTTTGGGCAGTTGTAGAGCCAAAGCAGCAGTGATCAGCCCAGCGGTCTCATCTCCTATTGTCTGGTGCAATTCCCTCTTCCAGGCAACATGGAACTGTGCGGCAAGGTGATACCGTGTTGTGGTATCCTCGTGGTGAAAGACCCGCCTGGGGCTTCTTCGTCCCCCGGGATCCTTGGGATGAATGTAATCCGCAGATGCTACCAAGAGCTTTTTGGGGTGTTCGGTTCATCCCTCTTCGAGTCGCCTTTTGTGTCAGGCGCACCGGGTCCGGTTGTGGCCGCCCTTCAGAAGTGCCACCAGACGGCAGTACAGCCAAACCCTCAGGGTGACGTTAGGGTCCGTGGAGGGCAAGTAGTTCGGATACCTGGTGGGGTGATGAAGCTGGTCGCTGCCACCTGTTCTGAACAGTTTTCGGGTCAGAGCGTTTTGTTTGAGCCCCCCCAGTCAGATTTGCCAGCTGGGCTGTTGGCTTCACCATGCCTGCTAAGGGTTGTCCGTGGCACTGTGTGGGTACCAGTTGTCAACGTTGGAGAAGCAGGGGTTCTCCTTTACCCCCGGGTCAGACTTGGTGTTGTGAATGCCGCTCAAGTTGTCAGTTTGCCTGCAGGGATAACTGAGGTGGGGTTGACCACAGCCACATTGGCCTCCCAGTCCGCCGTCCCATCCGTACTTGATAGGATAGGGTCATGGGACCTTTCAGCCTTAACGGAGCTGGAACAAGCCGGTGTTCGGTCTTTGCTGGACCAGTACAGCTCAGTGTTCGCAGCCAATGATGGTGACTTGGGGTGTACAAACTTAATTTCACACGAGATACCCCTGCTTGATGATGTCCCTGTACGGCAACGGTATCGTCGCATTCCCCCTTCAGAGTATGAGGCAGTGAAGATGCACATTAACCAGCTTCTGGAGTCACCAGATCATCTGTGAGAGCTCCAGTCCCTATGCCTCACCTATCGTGTTGGTGAGGAAAAAGGATGGTGGCTTGAGGCTCTGTGTGGATTATCGGCTCCTGAACAGTAAGACCAGAAAGGATGCCTTTCCACTGCCTCGTATCGAGGAGAGCCTGGACGCTTTATCGGGGGCCCGCTGGTTTTCCACTCTTGACCTTGCCAGTGGGTATAACCAAGTGCCTGTGGCTGAGCAGGACCGTCCCAAGACCGCTTTTTGCACCCCCTTTGGTCTTTTCGAATTCAATCGGATGCCTTTTGGCCTTTGCAATGCGCCAAGCACTTTCCAGCGGCTGATGCAACGCATGTTTGGCGATCAGCAAGGTCAGTCCCTCCTGCTTTATCTTGATGACATAATCATCTTTTCATCTTCCATCGAGCAACACCTACAGCGGCTGGAAATGGTGCTCGGGCGACTACAGGGGCAGGGCCTTAAGGTCAAAGCGGAGAAATGTGCAATTTTCCAGGAGCAGGTGTCATACTTGGGACACATCATCTCCAGCCAGGGTGTCTCCGACCAATCCCAAGAAAATAGAGGCTGTGGCTGGCTGGCAGCGTCCTCGTCACATCAGTGAGTTGCGGTCCTTTTTAAGGTTCGCCAGTTATTACAGGCGGTTTGTCGATGGCTTCGCCAAGATGGCTAAACCCTTGCACCAGTTGGTAGCTGACCTGGCTGGCACCAAAACAAAGCGGGGATCTGGCCGGGCACTGGGCTCCGCATGGACGCCCGAGTGTGAGGAGAGCTTCAATGCTCTAAAGTCAAGGTTGGTTTCCACCCCAGTATTGGCTTACGCGGACTTCTCACGTCCTTTCATCCTTGAAACTGACGCTAGTCATAGTGGGCTTGGTGCAGTGCTCTCCCAGGAGACAGATGGTTGCGTGAGGCCGGTGGCTTATGCGAGTAGGGGGCTCCGGCCCACTGAGCGCAACATGTCCAACTATAGCTCTATGAAGCTAGAATTTCTTGCGCTCAAGTGGGCCGTGACGGAGAAATTTAGAGAATATCTGTTGGGGCATAAGTGCATTGTGTACACAGATAATAACCCCTTGAGCCACCTTCAGTCGGCTAAGCTGGGGGCGGCCGAGCATAGGTGGGCTGCTGAGCTTGCCGCTTTTGATCTGGAGATCAAGTACCGGTCTGGGCGAAACAACCGAAATGCGGACGCACTGTCGAGACAGTACGCACCAACGCCGGATTGTGCCATTCCATCTTTGCCTGGCACCTCTGTCCCGTGTAGCCTTCAGCCGAACATCCAGCCTGGTCCTATGGTTGGTGCCTTGCAGTCCTTGATTTCTATCCTTCCATCTCACTCTCCAGCTGATCTTCACTTGATGCAGGAAGAGGACCCTGTATTAAAGGAGGTGTTGGTGTTCTGGCGACGTGGGTCTCTCCCTACCTCTGCTGAGAGGAGGCAGCTCTCTCAGCCGCAATTGTGCTGTTGCGCCAGTGGGACCGCCTGGTCGAAAAGAATGGGGTGCTTTTCCGGCGGGTGTTCCGCTCTGACGGTGGGGAAGAACAACTCCAACTTGTTTTGCCCACGGTGCTCAAGGGGGACACCCTGCATCAGCTCCACCAGGAGCATGGGCATCAAGGCACAGAAAGGACCACTGAGCTGGTGCGGCAACGCTGCTACTGGCCGGGAATGTCATCCGACATCAAGAAGTGGGTGCAGCGGTGTGAACGCTGTCAAGTTGCGAAAGACTCGGGGCAGGTTCATCGGAGTTACATGGGCCACCTTCTCGCATCCCGGCCAAACGAGATTTTGGCAGTGGATTTTACTTTGCTTGAACCTTCTCGTAATGGCTTTGAGAACGTCTTAGTCATGACTGATGTGTTCAGTAAATTTACAGTGGCTGTTCCCACCCGGGACCAGCGAGCGGTGACAGTAGCCCAGGTTCTGGTCACAGAATGGTTCTACAAGTATGGGGTTCCAAGTCGCCTACACTCAGACCAGGGCAGAAGCTTCGAGAGTGGTTTGATTTCCCAACTTTGTGCTTTGTATGGGGTTGCCAAGTCCCGCACCACCCCCTATCATCCGGCCGGAAATGGGCAGTGTGAGAGGTTCAACAGGACACTTCACAACCTCCTGCAAACATTGCCAATTTCCTGAAAGCGGGACTGGGTTTCTTGTCTTCCGCAATTGCTCTTTGGTTACAACACTACACCTCATCAGAGCACGGGTGAGTCACCGTTTTATTTGATGTTTGGGCAGGAGCCCCTTCTTCCCATTGACTTTCTCCTGGGTCGTGTGCCAGACCCGATTCCTGGTGAGGTGCAGGACTGGGTGGTAGAACACCGAGCCAGGCTTCGTGTGGCATTCGAGGGTGCTCGTGAGAAACTAGAGATGGCAGCGAGTAAGCGCAAGGAGAGACACGATCTGTTCGTCCGAGACGCACCTCTGCCAGTGGGACAGTTGGTGTACCTGAGGGACCATGGTGTTAGAGGCCGCCATAAGATCCAAGACCTCCGGAGCTCTGTTGTCCACCAGGTTGTGCGGGCCCCTATTGGCGACGGTGTGGTCTATACTGTGGTGCCCGTGGGTGACCTGGGTGGAACTCGGAATGTCCATAGAGACATGCTAAAGGTGGTCGTTCAGCCCGAAGTTGTGGCCCTCTCCTCACCAGCTTCTCCATCTTTGTCCCCACGGGTGGCCTCTGTGGACGACTCTTCCAACAGCGACCTCTGGCTTCTGGTTTCCGAGACCCCGGTGCCATCCATTGCCGTGCCGCCACCATTTGGGACCCCTCAGGCGCCCTCTGCCCCGGCTGCAACAGCACCCCAGGGTGCGTGCAGTCTGACTGCACCCGTAAGTAGCAGCGACCCATCACCAACAGTGCCCCCAGCCGACCAGCCTTGCAGTAGTCAACAGTCCCTGCGTCGGACTGCTCGTTCAACAGCTGGCAGTCACTCAAACAGGCATCACCTTCCACGGTCAGTCAATTCGCAGGAGGAAGTTTCTAATCGGCCGCTAGACTCTGCATCCAATTCCCTAATGGCAGTGTTTAGACCTTGGTGCTAACTTGGCCCTGTCTCTCGTCGGGTCGACGATCCAAAAGGTAGGGGTGGATGTGGCAGGGCGTGGCCTGCCCTCCGAACAGGTGTCCTATGGAGGTAGTGCCTTAATTGGTGGGTGGGGAGAAAAGGTTTATATAAGGCACTGCCTCCAGCTGATCTTAGTTGTTTTTCCCGCTTCAATGGTACGGCGGGGTTGCGGCTTATCTGGGCGGTTCGACCAATAAACTGTTTCACAGCGCGAGCATGCTGTTTGGCAGCGCCAAGAAGGTTGGTGCTTCCTCCCGCCATCCTTCCACCTAGAGCGTTTTGCCGTGAGGGCACGCGCGCTAGTTTACCCTGGGCAGGTAAGGCGCAGCAATGCGCGTCACTGACTTCCCCGCACTCGTCGATAAAGGTTAATGGCGCTGTCCTTGTTGCAGTTGACTGCCGGCTGGCGTCGGTGGGTCGCGTTGCCCCAGCGGGAACCCTTCACGGATGTGGCGCCACCAAACAGTCGGCACGGACTACCTCGCGTACTGGACCCACTGCTGCTTTGGCTCCGTCCCGTTTTCGGGACTCTCTCCTGTTCGCTCTCGCGCTCTCTCTCTCTCTCGCCCCCCTTCGCTCGAGGGACGGTGCTGAGACGTAGTGGTGCCGCCGAGGCGACCACGGAGCTATTGCTCTCAATTTTTAGACTCTTAACAGTGTTTTAATTGTTCTCTTTTCTTTGTGGACAGGTGCTGCGGGCCACGGCGGGGACCCAACCCCTGGTGGAGGGCGTTTTCCTCACCCCTCGTGTGTAGTTTTGGTTGCAGTAGCACGGGTGTTTTTAGTTTGGTTATCTCCCCTAATTGAGTTTCACCTGCCGGTGGGGCCCCAGCCCTGTCCACCCCCTTTTGTTTGATTTTTGTACAGCCGAGCTATTTCGGTGTTGAGTTGTATTTAATAAAATTGTACTGCCTAACCCTCAATCCTGTCTCTGCCTCTGGAACCGAACCGTATCTGCGCGTGCCTGTTTCCGGTTAATTCCTGGGGTGAAATTCCCCAGGTGGCGTTGTCATCCACCGTTCCACCTCTCTCCACCCCGCCACACATGGTGATATGAATGTGCACACCAAACATGTGAACCCCAGAGTAGCTCAGACCACCCCCTCCCTCCTCCATTTTCCTCCTTTTGCCTGATATCTCTCTGAGGTGGGGCACGCTCGCCTCAGATCATCAGATAGAGGAGACAGTGCTGCACTTCTTCTGGGTTGATTTCTTTCCATTTGGAGTTGAATTTGGCTCCAGTACTGCTGCCAGTAGTTGTACTGGTTTGGATTTCAGGTCATCATCAGATTTAAGCAAAATCTAATTTCATTTGTTGACTCAAGAGAACTCAGATGCTTCAATCAGGATTTAACTTCTGCTGTAAGTTCACATGATCAAACATATGTTATATGTTTGCAAACATTTGCCTTGTTTATCTTTAACATAATCTAAAAAAAAATGCTAATAATACTAATATATTTGTAATAAGTATAAGCAGAAGAATGTGATTCATTTTGAACATAATCCTTCATAATAACAGAAATATTTTGTTGACTGTTGTTCACTTTCTGTTTATATAATTTGTTCATTTTTTTTAAGGAATCATTTCGTAACCTGGAGCTGAACATCAGATGCTGGTTCACTCTGGAGCTCTTCATGCATTAGAAGTGCATTGAGTTCTGGAACTATAACAGAAAAGCACCTCGTCTGGTCTACATAGATCTGATTTGCTCTAGTCCATCAGGATGTTCTGGAAAAACATTACTTGGTCATTGAGTAATTCTGAAGGTGATGATGATGATGATGATGATGGTGATGCTTACCTGCTTGCAGCAGACATCAGGAAGACTCCAGACGTGCCTCCAGTTACAGACCTAAAGTGTACTGGTTCCACCAGCAGCAACAGTTTGTCAAACACAGGACCTAAGGATTGGACCAAAGTCCAGATGCCTGACCTAAGCCCTGACCTCATATATGTCAACCATGAGCACCTACCAGGTGATTCAAAATGCAGCAGCTTTGTGTCAGCGCCCTACACCATTGCCAAGCAGAAAGCAAAATGGAAGAGCAACCAGTGCTGGTGAGTCACCTGACCCTAACATTTCCCTCCAAACACATAAAGAACTTAGAATCACAGAGGTACCACAAATTTCCTCCAGAAGACCTGATGATTACCGTGAAATTCTTTGTTGGACACATATTTTGTCTTGTTGACCTACTCCTTTTATCACTAACATCAAATGTCAGGTGCGACACATACAGGGTCCACTCATTGGTTGGGGTCACTCCTGCTGTTTTTTCATTGGTTGCTGAATTTAATAAATTCCTATTTTTCAGTGAAATTGTTTTATTTGGTGTGAAGATATTTAGAGTTTTGTCTAGGTTAGGCTGGTGGAGATAAAAGACTGGCTTTGACAGACAGACATTAGAAAGCTAATGAACAAAAAGTATGCATGCTGTTGGGGATAGTGCAATCAGGTAGTAACAGCTGGTTACACCATCCAATGCTTCATAATGATGTCATGATGAAAGCTGGTTCTGGGTGAGAGCTGTATCCTGTCCTTCAAATCTATTATACCTGGACCAGAAGTGCATAGACCTACAGGATTTAAACCCAGAAGTGGATCTGCCATCTTGCACATCATTCACTGCCTGTTTCAAGTCTGCATTGAACAGAACCTGCCTCAGGTCTGTTCATAATCTTTTCAGGATTTAATGTCATTCAGGATTCAATCAATCAATCAATCAATCAATCAATCAATCTTTATTTATATAGCATCTGTTACAATCAAAATGGTTTCGAGACGCTTTGTTATGGTCAGTCGTACCAGGACCCGAAAGCAGGCAACACGCAGTTGAGGATGGTGTCTGAAAATCGCCTTTATTTGAGGTTAACAGGAACATTTCGATCCAAGAGAGGCGTAGAGACCTCGACAGACACAACGAAAAACTCACCACAATAGTCTCGTAAAAGAAGTTAGGGTTTCGCGCAGGTGACCGCAGGTGCGTCAGCCTGCAGCGCCAGCTGCGGCTGGAGAATGGCTCCACCACGCCCCCTGCAGGAAGAAACCCACAACAAAGCTCCCAGAAGCTGGGAACCCAACACACTTCACAGAATCCTAGGGCCTGACCCCCAACAAGCAACAGTGGCAAGGAAAAACTCCCCTTTAACAGGAAGAAACCTTGAGCAGGACCAGGCTCATATAGGGGGCCCCTCCTGCTGATGGCTGGCTGGAGGGTAGAGGACAGAATAGGTAGAACATAGAAATACATTATATTAATTAAAATAATCTGCTGGTAGAGCGGAGTTGAGTGGGTCAGCGGGGTCGGAGGTCAGTAGGTCAGCATACAGCTATACCTGCGACAATACCTGTAGATGAATACAGAGGGGGGGCGGGGTGTCACGAATACTTGGCTCAAGGTAGCCATGACATACAAATGGGGAGACCAACGATGAGGATTTTCAACCCAACATAACATTTATTAAAGAACCCAGTGGAATATAAAACAGAAAAGTCCAAATAGTCACAAAGAGGGAAACTCCAAACTCCTGCGGCCGTGACAAGCTCCGGGCTCATCTGACGAACTCCACTGCAGCACACCAGAGAGGACGAGAGGGGGGCCCTCCTCGACGCTCTCCAGACAGGTTTTATACCTGGTCCCGTCAGGCAGCCAATCCCAGCAGATGGGCCACAGGTGAGCAGGTGAACATGCTGGGTCGACTGGAAACGCTTGGCACTCCCCCTGCAGGTCAGCCAGGGAATTGCCAGCCCCGACAACAGTGAGGCACGACAGAGCCGTCACACGGGGAGAAGCAGAAAAACTACACAAGAAATAACATTGCTGGTCTACTTGGTGAAGAGGAGAGGAGAGGAGAGGAGAGGAGAGGAGAGGAGAGGAGAGAGAGGAGAGGAGAGGAGAGGAGAGGAGACCATGACCCAGTGGGGTGACAGAGGCTTGTCAGGTGATCATGTTTCTGGACCTCGGCAGCGTTGGCCTATAACAGCATAGCTAAGATATTAACCTAATGATTAGATGTCTAGGATAATAATAATAATAATAATAATAATAATAATAATAATAATAATAATGTAGGTTTTAAGCCTAATCTTAAAAGTGGCGATGGAGTCAGCCTCCCGTACCTGGACAGGGAGCTGGTTCCATAGCAGGGGGGCCTGGTAGCTAAATGCTCAGCCCCCCATTCTACTCCTAGAAACTCTGTGAACCACAAGTAGACCAGCATTCTGAGAGCGGGGTGGTCTATTGGGCTGGTAAGGTATCCTCCAGGTAGGATGGAGCTAGGCCTCTGAGGACCTTGTAGGTCAAAAGAAGGGTTTTAAAAATTATTCTAAATTTAACAGGCAGCCAATGAAGAGAAGCCATTACAGGAGTTATTTGATCTCTTTTGTCAATACCTAAATTTTTTGTCAATACCTGAATTTGCTCCTTGTCCCAGTTTACATGCAACAGCGAAAGTTAGATATCCTACAGGAAGAAGTCCTCCTCCTCAACACTAGGTGGTGATATCTGTCTTTTCAGGAGGTAAAGATGGCCCCCTTTCTGGGTTGACATATTACATCATAAATTAAACAGCTAGTCAGGTGGAAAAACGGCCGATGGATAATGTACAGCTTTGTTTTTTATAATGTACAGCTTTGTTCACTTTACTTGTGCAGATAAGACACAGGCTCTCCCTCGCAGTCCATGAGGACATGGATTTTTTGTTTGGGGACTGACCTCATGCTCGTCATATTTGTTCATCTGCTCAGTGTGTGTGTTAGGGGGGTCTGTATGTAAATGAACATTGGTGCATATGTATCCTTGTCAGAGTGTTTGCACAAAACATGCAGAAGTTGGTCACCGAGGTGTCTCTTTACCCTCTAGCCAAAAAAGAGGAAGCCTTGCAGTCTGACTCTAAAACTAAAATCTATAACTCCTAAAACAGCAATCATGCTTAGTGACCTCAATCACAGTTCAAAAAAACTCATAAAAACTTCTATCAGTATGTCACCAAACCAACCAGACACAATAAGATCCTTGATATGTGTTGTGGTTCTGTCAAAGCTGCATTCAAATCCCTCCCCCTTTCTACTTTGGTATGGGGCAATTATCATCATCATCCCAGAATCTCATTCTGTTCCCAACAGACTGAGCTACCACCGCCCTACAAACTCTTATATCTTGTAGTCATTTCTTTTTTGAATGCACGTATGGGGAGAAGCTGTTCTTGACCATTTTAGTTTGCTAACAATATGTTGTGGGTGGTGATGTCCTAACTTTTACAAGATCCTTTCCCAAGTTAAACTTTTATATGTGTGTCCTATATATTTTGTGTTTGTGTCATTCTTACTACAGAAATACGTAGTTGTCACAACAGAAGTTGAAATGGGGTATTGAAGATGTCATTGATGTATATCCACTAGTCAGCAAAATCCTTAAATATGTGCCCTGATTTATTGCAATATCATGATAGTTTTGCGATAATCCCCACTGCCTCTGCAAGACTGAAAGGAGTAGAAATGTTATGAACTTTTAATTCAAACCTCTGCCTCAGAAGTGACTTTTTAGAATTGAAGTTTTTGAGAAATGTGTGAAACAGCTATTGCAGGGGCGTCGTCTCATTAATTGTGTGTAGATCTAAATTTAGTCCCACCTGAGCTAAGTGCATATTCTGTCTGTACCTGCAGGTGAATATTATTCGAGGAAAAGATGGATTTGGATTTACAATTTGCTCTGACAGTCCAGTCAAGGTCCAGGCTGTTGACTCTGGTATAAAATACTGCAGCTTACAAACAATACTCACAATACATCCAAGTATTTCCTTAGGAACATCCACACACATTTGCTTGTGTTCTTAATATGCTGTGAATCTCACTTCAAAATTAATTTTTAGACACTCCATTATTGCAGTGTAGAGGCCCCTCTCAACTACACATCCAGTACTATGAAAAGCCATTAACATGATTTTTAGAAGAAAATTTGGACAGATCATGGATCTAGGTGGGGGTTGAGAGGTGATGTGGCTTAACATTTGACCATAGTAAGTAGACAACCAAGTAATAAATAATAAAATAAAATAAAACAAATAAATAAATAAAAAACTCTGTGTTGCCCCTCAGACTCCAGACTGCCACACCCTGTTCTGCATGTTCAAGCATCTCTGAAATACTAATCTTCAACCTAGTTATATGAGACCTGCAATCCAGCCTTGCTTTCTGTCCTACTGGGTAGATTCCGGAACTCTGGTTCCCAGTTTCCCTCGTAAAGGCATTTGTCTACCTGGTAGGTCAGAAAAACTAGCTGGATTACAGACCTCATAAGGCTGCATTGATGAGTTCTGCTTGGTTTCAAATAACATGAGTAATGAAAATTATTCTAATCCTCCATGTGGTCCTCCCATGGCTTTGTCCACTGCAAATTCCATCCATCCATCCATCTTTCACCACTTATCCAGGTTCAGGTCGTGGGGGCAGCAGCCTAAGCAGAGAGACCCAGACTTCCCTCTCCCTAGCTAATTCTTCCAGCACGTCCGGGGAAATCCCCAGGTGTTCCCAGACCAGTTGAGAGACATAGTCTCTCCAACGTGTCCTGGGTCTTCCTAGGGGCCTCCTACCAGAGGGATATGCCCTGAACACCTCACCAGGGAGGCGCCCAGGGCCTGACCAGATGCCCAAGCCACCTGATCTGGTTCCTCTCAGCGCTGAGGAGCAGCGGCTCTACTCCGAGCTCCTCCCGGATGGCAGAGCTTCTCACCCTATCTCTAATGGAGAGCCCAGCCACCCTACGGAGGAAGCTCATTTCGCTTGTACCCGTGATCGTGTTCTTTCGGTCATTACCCAAAGCTCATGACCACAGGTGAGAGTAGGAATGAAGATCGACCGGTAAATCCAGAGCTTCGCCTTTTGGCTCAGCTCTCTCTTCACCACAATGGACCAGTGCAGAGTCCGCATTACTGCAGATGCCACACCGATCCACCTGTCGATCTCCTGCTCCATTCTTCCCTCGCTCGTGAACAACACCCCGAGGTACTTGAACTCCTCCACTTGGATCAAGGATCTCCTCCTTGACCCGGAGAAGGCACTCCACCTTTTTCTGACTGAGAACCATGGCCTCGGATTTGGAGGTGCTGATTCTCATCCCAGCCGCTTCACACTTCCCAATACAACTCCTTCTTCGACAGGCACCAACCACCTTGTGGCCACAGCACCGGTCAGCCACCTCAACAATGGAGGCACGAAACATGGTCCACTCGGACTCAATGTCCCCCACCTCCCCCGGGACATGGTCAAAGCCATCCCGGAAGTGTGAGTTGAAGCTTCTTCTGATAGGAGACTCTGCCAGGCGTTCCCAGCATACCCTCACAATACGTTTGGGTCTGCCGGGTCTGTCCGGCATCCTTTCCCACCATCAAAGCCAACTCACCACCAGGTGGTGATCAGTTGACAGCTCTGCCTCTCTTCACCCGAGTGTCCAGAACATGCGGCCGCAAATCCAATGACAAGACCACAAAGTCAATCATCGATCTACGGCCTAAGGCGTCCTGGTGTCAATGTGGACATGTGTACATGTGGACGCCTTTATGCCCGAACAAGGTGTTCGTTATGGACAATCTGAGACGAGCACAGAAGTCCAACAACAGAACACCACTCGGGTTCAGATCGGGGGGGGGGGGCATTCTTCCCAATCACACCTCTTCAGGGCCTCACTGTCGCTGCCAACGTGAACATTGAAGTCACCCAGGAGGACGACAGAACCCCCAGAAGGAGCACTCTCCAGCATTCCCTCTAAGGACTCCAAAAACGGTGGATACGCTGAACTGCTGTTTGGGCCATAGGCACAAAAAACAGTCAGGATCTGTCCCCCCACCCGAAGGTGAAGGGAGGCTACCCTCTCATTCACCTGAGTAAACTCCAATATACAAGTACTGAGCAACGAGGATTGCCACCCTTGCCCGTCGCCTTTCACCATTGGCAACTCCAGAGTGGTAGAGAGTCCAACCCCTCTTGAGAAGACTGGTTCTAGAGCCCATCGAGGTGAGGCTGACTATATCTAGTCGGAACTTCTCAAACTCGCACACCAGCTCAGGCTCATTTCCCATCAGAGAGGGGACATTCCATGTCCCTAGAGCTAGTTTCTGCAGCCGGGGATCAGACCGCTGAGGTCCCTGCCTTCGCCACCCAACACACAATGCACCTGACCCCCTTGGCCCCTCCTTCAGTTGGTGAACTCACGGGAGGGGGGTCCCATGTTGCCTCTTTGGGCTGTGCCTGGCCAGACTCCATGGGTAGAGATCCGGCCACCAGGCGCTCGCCAACATGCCCCGCCCCCAAGCCTGGCTCCAGGAGGGGGCCCCGGTGACCCGCGTCCAGGCAATGGAAATGACAGGCAATAATATTGCTCATCATTAGGGGGTCCTGGGCTACACTTTGTCTGATCCCTCACCTAGGACCTGTTTGCCATGGGTGACCCTACCAGGGGCATAAAGCCCCAGGCAACAGAGATCCTATGATCATTTGGACATGCAAACCCCTCCACCACGATAAGGTGGTAGCCCAGGAGGGGTCCACTGCAAATTATGTAACCTATCCATCCTGCTGCTTCAATTTCAACTTTTTGTTTATTTTACTGATCAATTGAAATATTTTTTTTAGAGATGCAACCATGTTCAAGACAGAACAGAAAGTTTTCATATAAATCTATGACTTCACAATGGTCAGACCAGGAACCAAGAAACCATGAAGACAATCTGGACTCCTGAAAATGGATAATTTCTATTGATAATGGTTTTCTTTTATCTGAAGGTGGTCCAGCACATCGGTCTGGACTTTGTCAAGGAGACTTTTTGCCGCAGCTGAATGTTCTTCCTGTTGAAACCTGGAAAGGCATCAATCTTGCTCAGGCTATCAGGTAACCAAGCCTCTTTGATCTAATTCATTTGTTTTATATAGGACTGAGCCCAACTGGAACTTCTGGGTTAGTAAATTAGACTGTTTTGTTTGCGTGTTTGTTGCAGAAGCTGCCCATCGCGGATTGTGTTGGTGGTCTGGAGAAATTCCCTTGAGATCAGGTCAGCATGTAAGGCTCTGCTCATCCCACAGTCACACAACACAGTAAGTGCTTTGATCAACTGGCACCTGCTAGTCCCCATAGGAAGTGACACATCATACGTTTCTTCACATTTGACAGAATTTTACTATAAACTAAAAGATAGGTGTTGGGTTACACCATGAATCTTGCTCTAATATCAATCATTTAAGAATTTATTAACAGTTCATTTCAGTATGACTTCTGTGAAGTCCCTCCCAGGATTTTCTTTTAATGAGAGATCTTCAACTTTAAACTTTAAGATTGTCTGTAGGGTCTTCCAGAAACCCACAGCCTCATCACTAAGAAAACAAGTTCTTAGTAGGCCAACTCAAGGTTGAGCGGGCATAGCACTACTTATGAGTGTGATTGGCACTATGAAGCGGGTCTGTGTATGGTAAAGGGCTCAAGCAGCTTGACCATGTTATCTAGATTACTGGTATTCCAACAGCGTTTGAGAAATTTGTCCATGTTCAGCTCTTCAATAGCTTGGTTAAGGTCAGTTCTGATATCCAGAAGCCTTTTCAGTATATCAAAAGTGCTGTTCTAACATGAGCTACAATATGGTGTCAGTGAAGCAGAGTATGGTAAACCTGGCCTCCAAGCCTCCAAGTCAATGATGATAAAAACATGCTGATGCGTCCTTGGAGGATGCCATCCTCTCTTGCTCACTGATTCACACAGAGGGCCAACGTCCTTGCATCCTTTATGGTCTATCCATTTCCTCTTTGCCTTTTCCATCTTAGCTCCAACACTTCACTTGTGATTTATTCACTTTTGCACGATGGGATTATTTTCGCTTGAATAAGAAGATAATCTTTTTGAAGGCAGTCAAGTCACAGTCTTGTAGACATACCAGTCTCATTAAAGATATTTACCAGAAACCAGAAAGACTGTAAATATGGGGGGCAGGAGGTCAGATGGACAAAACAAGACTGGGGATAGGCAGAGATGTGATCAGACAGAAAACAAAATGATTATCAGGGCAGAGGCAAGACAGGCAGCTCAGGAACATGCAGGTCTGACAACATCAAGTCATGTAATAGTCACATAACAGTCCACATAATAACTCAGGAAATCAGACATTGAGTGAACTGAGTGAATCAATCAATCAATCAATCAATCAATCAATCAATCAATCAATCAATCTTTATTTATATAGCGTCTGTTACAATCAGAATTGTTTCTAGGGGCTTTACAGAATCCCAGGGGCTGACCCCCAACAAGCAACAGTGGCAAGGAAAAACTCCCCTTTAGCAGGAAGAAACCTTGAGCAGGACCAGGCTCATATAGGGGGACCCTCCTGCTGATGGGCGGCTGGGGAGAGAGAGAGAGGAGAAGGGGGAGGACAGGTAGAGGAGAGAATAGGTAGAACATAGCAATACATTATATTAATTAAAATAAGCTGCTGGTAGAGTCGGGTTGGGTGGGTCAGCGGGGCCGGATGTCAGTGGGTCAGTAATGGCATGTGAATTATGACATCTCATGTCCAGCTTTGGTGTGCCTGTGTGCATTGTAGCCTCGCTTTCCGGTTCTTTGCAGACAGAAAATCTTCTTTAAGGTTCCACTTGTTCTGCATCCAGAGATGGTGTTCTACATTTCCTGGTTGTATCCAGTGATTATCTGAACTTGGCTTGGAGCCTATCACAGCTGCAAATGGGCAAGGCAGGGTACATTCATGAATGAGTTGCCAGCCTTATGTGAGCATTCGGGGTACGGGGTATGGTGGCCAAGAGGTGCAAAACACTTTTACAAAGCTGGAGACAAATTTACATTTTAAAAAAACATTGTTACAAATCAGAAAACAAAATTCCATAGCCAAAACACATTAACAAGTCTTGAGACAAATTTACATTTCAGAAACACTTTTACAAATGCCGAGACAAAATTACAAGTGACGAAACACTTTTACAAGTGGCCGAAAAAATTTACAAGTAACTTTTTCAACCAGAAAGGGAATTTACCAATTGTCGAATAGAACTGAAAGTGATAAAAAGTTCATTGTGACCCAAGATGGATGGCGGACAAGCAGTCTTTTGCCCGTTTTGTAGCGAATATATGAGCCGATTAGTGCGGTTATGTGTTTCTTGTGGTCGGTCCCTGAAGTTTTTTAAACAAAGTAAGTGTAGAATAGCCATCGCTATCTGAAGTACTTGAATCTACGTGAACGGTGCTATTGGTTAGAAGCTGTTAACTTTCTATAAACTTGGCTTTGCTAATTTCAGCAGAGAAACTTTGCTCAGCATATAAACAATTCCTGGAGTATAGACATTCCAAGTCCAAGGAGCATCACTCTTTTAACTATGGCCCAAGAGGAAGACATCCGGCTAAAGAACAATTTTATCTGTAAGAAATGTAATGCATGCTCATTACTTTGCTTTATTTTTATTCATATATACACTGTTCATGTCACACCTTTTATAATAAATGTCTCTTCCATTCATAGCTGAGTAATTTCTTTTAGTTTCAAATACAGTTCTCCTGCCAGTACTCTGCCTTCTGTAAATGATTGCTATCCATGACTAAGTCATGCGTACTCTCCTCTCACACCCTCATGGACTGAGCTCCTGGAGCAAATTCATCATGCGATCCCTCTTCATTCGCAGATTGTACTTTTGTTTGAGTGCTTGCCACATCGTACGGTAGCCAAACAGCTGTCCAGGTTCCAGTCTGATGGCCCTAATTATGGCGTTTGTAGAGGAGTAATCCTTTCTACGATATAATCTGGCTTCATTCAGTTTGATTTTGAGCGACCTCAAGCTAATGTGTACTCCGTGTAAACTTGACATACTGTCCACGATTACATCATACGAATGTCCATCATTAAAATACTTTTTGCACTGCTGCAGCAGATCTGGCCCGTCCCCTGATGTCCCCTGTGTAGCTGATCCGTTAGGGTTGCGGCATTTAAAAACTCCAGAGACCGACCACACGAAACACAAAACCGCGTTAGTCGGCTCATCTATTCGCCACAAAACGGGCAAAAGACTGCGTGTCCGCCATCCATCTTGGGTCGCAATGAACTTTTTATCACTTCCAGTTCTATTCGAAAGTTGGCGCAGATGATAACTTTATCAGCCAGGACCTGGCCCGGCAGGCCCGCCTTCCCCTCGAGACGCTGCCCGAGCTGAAGACCATTCTGGGTCTTGACAGGGAGGTCCTGGCCAGGATTACGCACCGGACCCAGACGATCACCCTTGTTGCCTCTGGGAATCATCGTGAAGAAATTAGTTTCTTCCTCATCCAGTCCTCCTCTTCCCCAGGAGTCCTCGGGGCTCCATGGCTAGCCTGACACAACCCTCAGATTGACTGGTTGACCGGGAGACTGGTGAGCTGGAGTGTGGCCTGTCACACCAACTGTCTTCGTTCAGCTGTCACCCCCTCTTCAGGGGGCTCGGTTCCCACCCAGGAGAGCCCAGACCTGTCCCCGGGTCCCGAAGGAGTACCATGACCTGGGCGAGGTTTTCAGCAAGCAGCGTGCGCTCTCCCTTCCGCGCCATCGCCCGTATGATTGTGCCATCAATCTCCTCCCCGGGGCCACCTTACCATCAAGCCACTTGTAGAACCTCACTATGGCAGAACAGGAGGTGATAGAGAGCTACTTAGGGGAGTCCCTAGCTTCCGGTTTGATCTGGCCCTCTTCCTCTCCAGTTGGGGCCGGATTCTTCTTCATGCAAAAGAATGATGGTTCGCTGTGGCCCTGCATTGATTACCGGGCATTAAATGAGATTATGGTTCGGAACAAGTATCCACTGCCCCTCCTCGACGCAGCCTTCGCCCCTCTCCACCGGGCTCAGATTGTTTTTAAGCTGCACCTTCACAGCGCCTACCATCTGGTGTGGATCCGAGAGGGGGATGAGTGGAAGACAACCTTCAAAACCCCGTTGGGCCAGTTTTAATATCTTGTCATGCCCTTCGGACTTACCAACGCCCCCGCTGTTTTTCAGTTGCTAATCACTGACATCCTCCGGGACATGCTAAATAGGTTCCTTTTCGTTTACCTGGATGTCATATTGATCTTTTCCAAGTCGGAGGAGGAGCACGTCCAGCATGTCCGGCTCGTTCTCCAACGGCTCCTGGAGAACCGGCTTTTTGTTAAGGCTGAGAAGTGCGAGTTCCATACCTCCTCCATCTCCTTCCTGGGGTTTGTGGTGGCGCGGAGACAGCTTTTCCCAGATCCGACCAAGGTGAAGGCGGTGATGGAGTGGCCAACTCCTTCTTCCCGTAGACAGCTGCAACAGTTCCTGGGCTTTGCCAACTTCTACCGCCACTTCATCTGCGACTGCATCAAGGTGGCCGCCCTGCTCACCAGACTCACCTCTACGCTCCAGGGCTTCTGCTGGACTCCCAAGACGAAGCTGCTTTCAACAGGCTGAAGAGCCTGTCCTCGTCGTCACCCATCCTCGCTCACCCTGACCACAGTTGGCAGTTCGTGGTGGAGGTGAATGCCTCAGATGTGGGACTCGGGGCTGTTCTTTCACAGATAATGTTGGGTTCCCGGTTCCTGGAAGCTTTGTGGCTGGGTTCTTCCTGCAGGGGGTGTGGTGGAGCCATTCTTCAGCCACAGCTGGTACCGCTGGAAGACGCACCTGTGGTCTATCTGCAATCTACCTTTCTATTTGAGGACAAAACTCCCGTCTGCCAGCGTTGGAGTGTTTTGTCCTCATTGCGAAACCCTGACTTCTTGTGGCTTGACTATTTTGTGAGTTTTCCTCGTGGGCTTGTTTTTGGACTCTGTCGAGGTCTCTACGCCTCTCTGTGAACACGGACCGAACTGTTCTGGTTCCCTTTAAAATAAAGATGCTTTTCGGACACCATCCTCCACTGCGTGTTGCCTGTTTTCGGGTCCTGACACAACCGTTCATAACACAGGCGTCACTGGGTAACGTATTGCGTCACTTCCTGTCTTCTCAATTGTTCGTTGGTTGCACTGTGCACGGTGTGTTGTATTCACTTTACTTAAAATTGAACACTTGGGACATTCTAGTCACCTGATAACAGTGAGAAATAACCCATATTAAACAAACACAGGGCTCCGGCGATTATCAGCGTTAGCATGGCCTCACCATCTGTTTCACCTGGTGTCTTTGTCTGTTCAGCGTGTGAAATGTTTAGTTACTCCTCTGCCTCCTTTAGTGAAGGGAATAGGTGCAGAAAGTGTAGTTTATTTATGGCTATGGAGGCTAGACCTAGTGAGCTTGAGATGCGGTTCTGCAGCTTGGAGTTAGCTGGAGTTGCGTCAGGTAGCCAGGAGAAGCTAGCTGCTGCAGAGCTGCCTAGCGTAGCTACAGCTAGCGGTCCCCTGGCAGCAGCCGAGCAGCCGGCTAGCCAGGGCGGTTGGGTGACGGATCACAGGAAGTGTAGCCCAAACCAAAGGCCCATGGTGCATCACCAACTGCTTCCCGTGGCTAATCGTTTTTCCCCACTCGGCAACACACCCGCTGAGAAACCGACCCTGGTAATTGGCAACTCTTTTTTGCGCTACGTGAAGCCGACTCCAGCGACCATAGTTAAGTGCATTCCGGGGGCCAGAGCGGGCGACATAGAAGCCAATCTCAAGCTCCTGGCGAAAAGTAAACTTAAATTTGGTAAAGTTATTATTCATGTCGGAGCAAACGACACCCGGCTTCGTCAGTCGGAGGTCACCAAAATTAACATAGAGTCGGTGTGCAACTACGCAAAAATGATGTCAGACTCCGTAGCATTCTCTGGTCCCCTCCTCAATCTGGCCAGCAATGAAATGTTTGGCCACATGTCATCGCTACGTTGCTGGCTGTCACGGTAGTGCCCCGAAAACCAGGTGGCCTTTGTAGACAATTGGAGCACTTTTTGGGGAAAACCTGGTCTGATCAGGGGAGACGGTGTCCATCCCACATGGGATGGTGCCTCTCTCATTTCTAGTAACTTGGCTAATTTTATTAGATCCACAGTGACCTGACAAACCAGGGTCCAGACCAGGATGCAGAGTTGTAGTCTTACACACCTCTCTGCTGCTTCCATAGAACCCTCATCCACCAACAATAACATATTTAACACTATAGAGGTAGTCTCTGTTCCACGGTTAAAAGTTCATCAAGCACAGAGCAGGGGAGCGGTCAATCACCATAATCATATTAAAATTAATACCAAAGCACAAGTTGGGGAAACTACTATCACAATTAAGTGTGGACTGTTAAATATTAGATCTCTTTTGTGTAAATCCCTGTTAGTGCCTGACCTGATAGCGGATCATCACATTGATTTATTTTGTCGAACTGAGACTTCAGGAGGAGGAGTTTGTTAGCTTAAACGAATCTACTCCTTCTACCCATGTTAACTATCATATTCCTTGTGTTACTGGTCGAGGAGGGGGAGTGGCAGCAATCTATCACTCCAAGTTATTAATTAATCCTAGACCAAAGCATGGCTCCAGTTCATTTGAAAGCCTGACTCTTGGCATCACCCATCTGAACTGAAGACAGAAACGCCACTTTTGTTTGTAGTTGTATATCGGCCCCCTGCTTGGCCACATTCAGAGTTCCTTTCTGAGTTCTCTGATTTCTTATCTGACTTGGTCCTTAGAACGGACAAAGTCATTATCATTGGAGACTTTAACATCCATGTAGATGTAATAAATGAGAGCTTTAGAAATGGCTTCATTTCATTACTTGAGTCAGTTGGTTTCCTTCAACAGATAAACCAACCAACTCATAGTTTCAACCACACCCTTGATCTAGTTCTGACTTATGCCTTAGAGGTAGAACATGTGTCAGTGCTCTCTCAGAACCCAGTCCTGTCAGACCATTCTTTGATCACTTTTACATTTATGATTAAGGATTCTTCTATCCTCAGAACAAAGTCTTACTATAGCAGATGTCTTTCAGATAATGCTGTTGCTAAGTTTAAGGAAGTGATCCCTGTGCTAAGGACCACTGTGTGTTTCCCCAGAGATCAATCATTATAATCTTAGCCCGGCAGAGGTTGACTCTATTGCTGAAGGTGCAGCAACAGTCTCCTTTTAAGGGGAACGCCACAGCTGCAACTGCCCGAACAATTAAGGTGATGGGGCAGCGCATGAACTCCATGCTGCCACACACGTATCCCTTCTTCCCTTAGTGGTGAAGACTTCATGAGCTTCTTCACTGATAAAGTTCTAGCTATCAGAGAAAAAGCTAACCAGGCCATCCCAACAACTGGACCATCACCAGATGTGCTGACTGTGGGAACATACAGGTTCTCCAACGAGCCCTTAAACTCCTTCAGTCCTATATATTTTTCTGAGGCGTCATCGCTAATTCAGAAATCCAAGACCACCACGTGTCTTTTAGATCCCATCCCAACACACCTGTTGAAGGATGTTTTACCAGTGATAGGCAGTTCTATCCCGGACCAGTCAATTGTTCTTTAGTGACAGGTTATGTACCCAGGTCCTACAAGGTGGCAGTGATTAAGCTGTTGCTTAAAAAACCATCACTGGATCCTGACGTATTAGCAAATTATAGGCCGATATCCAACCTTCCTTTTATCTCTAAAGTTCTTGAGAAGGTGGCGGTGACTCAGTTACTGGAGCACCTGCAGAGAAACAGCCTGTTTGAGATGTTTCAGTCAGGCTTTAGAGCTCACCACAGCACAGAAATGGCACTTCTTAAAGTTACTAATGATCTTCTCATAGCTTCAGATCATGGACTGGTCTCTATGCTGGTTCTGCTGGACCTCAGTGCTGCTTTTGATAAGATGTGGAACATGTGATTAGGATTAAAGGGACAGCACTAGACTGGTTTATATCATATTTATCTGATAGATACCAGTTTGCTCATGTCCATGGTGTTCCCTCCTCATACAGTAGGGTTAGCCATGGAGTTCCAGAAGGTTCTGTACTTGGACCAATCCTTTTCACCTTGTACATGCTTCCCTTAGGGAACATTATTCGGCAGCATGGGATAAATTTTCAAACAGAAATAATATGTGTCTGTCTCACGACCAAGCATTGTCCGTGAGTACAACCTCAAGATGGGTGGAGTTGATTTGATCGATAGAATGATCAGTTACTATCACATGAGCGCTCTTACTCAGAAGTGGACAATGAGATCTGGCACAGATCTGGCTTTAGCCAACAGCTGGCTACTCTACCACAAAGACCTGACAACGTGTGGTGCACCAAGGAAGAGCATCATGCAGTTCCTGGAGTTTCGTATGGAAGTGGCCAGGACCTTCTTGGCCCAGCATCACAGTCAAGAAGATGATGCAGACTTTCCAGAGCTGTCAGAGGGAGAAGATGATTCAACACAAGGGAAAAAATGTCCAGTGATGGCAGTGCCCCATGTCTCTGTCCGCAGGAAGACTAATGCACATCTCCCAGAGTTGATCAGCCTGAAGAATGCAGCACGATGCAGAGCAGCAGGCTGCACAGGGAGAACCCGAGTGCGTTGTGTGACCTGCAAGGTGTTCTTGTGCTTGCAAACTGAGCGCAACTGTTACGCATCATTTCACACATAGATGTGGACATGTTCCTAATATAAAAGGGCATACATAGCCAATGCCAAATGCTTTGAATGTTTTATTTTTTTGTTACAGGCATGTGACGTCTATCTGCAACTATTTGCAGCATTTCTAATGAGCCATATCGTAGCTGTGACTGTCCAAAGGGGGCAAAAATGTTATTTTGTTTTGTTTTTTGTTACACAGGATTTTTTGTTCACTGTTACACTGTGACCTGCAAGGTGTTCTTGTGCTTGCAAACTGAGTGCAACTGTTACGCAGCATTACACCCATAGATGTGGACATGTTCCGAAAGAAAAGGGCACTAAATACTATGAATGTTTTATATTTTGTTACAGACATATGGCGTCTATCTGCAACAGTTAGCATTGTTTCTAATGAGCCATATTGTAGGTGTGACTGTCCAAAAGGGGCAAAAATGTTATTTCATTTTGTTTTTTGGGCTGTGATGTTTAAAACATGTTCAAAAATATGTTTGTATGTGTTATTAATACATGCAAAAGCAGTCATTACAGTCTAACCTGTATTCAGGATTCAAATACAGAGTTTTTCATTCTATTACACAAAAATTTTATTACTGACTTTATTGTGCTTTATGGAAATTCAAAACGAGTGTACACATATGCGGCCATCATTTTTCTCTAAAACTACATCATGTCAAAAGATGATGCTTAGTTTTTATACTTATCAGGTTCCAATAAGTCCAAATAGCAATGAGAAATAAAAATTGCATATCAAACAAGAGCTCGGGTCTTAAGAGGTTTTAAACTTAGCTACAGCATTATCTGAAAGACATCTGCTATAGTAAGACTCTATGCTCTGAGCATAGAAGAATCCTTAATCATAAATGTAAAAGTGATCAATGAATGATCTGACAGGAGTGGGTTCTGAGGGAACACTGACACATCTTCTACCGCAACACCATAAATCAGAACTAGATCTAAGGTGTGGTTGAAGCTATGAGTTGGTTGGTTTATCTGCTGGAAGAAACCAACTGACTCAAGTAATGAAATGAAGCCATTTCTAAAGCTGTCATTTACGTCTACATGGATATTAAAGTCTCCAATGATAATGACTTTGTCCGTTCTAAGGACCAAGTCAGATAAGTAATCAGAGAACTCAGAAAGGAACTCTGAATGTGGCCAAGCAGAGGGCCGATATACAACTACAAACAAAAGTGGCTTTTCTGTCTTCAGTTCAGATGGGTGATGCCAAGAGTCAGGCTTTCAAATGAACTGGAGCCATGCTTTGGTCTAGGATTAATTAATAACTTGGAGTGATAGATTGCTGCCACTCCCCCTCCTCGACCAGTAACACGAGGAATATGATAATTAAGATGGGTAGGAGGAGTAGATTCATTTAAGCTTACATACTCCTCCTCCTGAAGCCAGGTCTCAGTAAGAAAATCAATGTGATGATCCGCTATCAGGTCGTGCACTAACAGGGATTTACACAAAATAGATCTAATATTTAACAGTCCACACTTAATTGTGATATTAGTTTCTCCAACTTGTGCTTTGGTATTAATTTTAATAAGATTATGGTGATTGACTGCTCCCCTGCTCTGTGCTTGGTGAACTTTTAACCGTGGAACAGAGACTATCTCTATAGTGGTAAATATATTATTGTTGGTGGATGAGGGTTCTATGGAAGCAGCAGAGAGGTGTGTAAGACTACAACTCTGCATCCTGGTCTGGACCCTGGTTTGTCAGGTCACTTTGGGTCTAATAAAATTAGCCAAGTTACTAGAAATGAGAGAGGCACCATCCCATGTGGGATGGACACCGTCTCTCCTAATCAGACCAGGTTTTCCCCAAAAAGTGCTTAAATTGTCTACAAAGGCCACCTGGTTTTCGGGTTAAAAGTTTACTTCCATTTTTATAGCCCCTGGATCTGTGCACTCCTGAAAGAACCATGTTGATGGCAGAAGATATGGTTCTCCATCAACCTGACCTGCTACCTGCAAAGGTACAGTAGTGGTACCTTAGCTAGCCACTCTGGGTTTCATGTTTAAGTTAGAGGGGAATGGTCTTTTGGAGTTGTTTCCCTTTCCAGGTCTATAAGATTGACTCTGGTGAAGGATTTGTTTGTTTGTTTGTTTTGTTTTTTAAAGTAAGCAGACTAACAACAGATTAATAAAAACTAAAAACACAAAGGAAGCAGACATGGACATTTTTGAGCCAATGATTGATAGTTTCTTTTGTTTACTCCCCTTAATACTAAGAAAATTTGCAGCAGATCTAAAAAATATTGAAAAAGATTTATTACCACACTCCTCTTGAATACTGATTGACAACCTGGTTTTGGATCCGGATAAATTTTAATTTTGGGAGTAATAAAGAATCTTTTCTGAATTTCCCCCAAATACAACAGCTTGAAGTGGCAGGCTGTTTTACAAATTACTTATCTTCTGCTAATTTTACGTTTTTTCCCATTTTGACTTAAATACATTGTGGAGTGGCTCCTCTCAGGTATCGAAAAAAAAAAAAAAACTTTTCCTAACAGTTGCAAGTTTCTTTTAGTTGATGAAGAACTAAAACAATCATTAGAGATTATACAAGATGAATTAATGCTCCTGCCTGTCCATTGGCTAGACCTGCTACTTATTTTAGCTGCACATCATGCTATCTTCAGTTGTGTCTGAAGGCAACAGTGGCCTTCTGCAGTCAGTGTGTTCATCCATGCTTTTTCCTCTTGCTTTTTTGAAGTTTTTCAACCTCATTGTCTTTAACTTCTGTTGCTCTTAAATTGGAAATTTTGCCATGAAAACAATGTATTTGTATTTTATTTCTTTTTGAATTTCGAAAACTGGCTCATTGTGTCACGAACCAGATGCGAACCCAAATGCGACACAGGAGTTTGGCTGAACACCGCTTTATTGTCAGACACAGACAACAGACAGGATTCACGAATTCACTATTCATGAATAGTCAGCTATTTGTTGGGGTCCAGGGTTCCGGGTCATGTGTTGCTTGCTTTTTCCTGCAGGAGGCGTGGAGGCGCCAGTAATTTGTTACAGATGGCGCTGCAGGCAGACGCACCTGTTGGCCATCTCCATCAGCCACGTATTTAAGGACGGAGCCCCTGTCTGCCAGCATTGGAGAGTTATTGTGCCTATCGTGGTCTCTGTGCTGTCCTGCTGGAGTGAAGAATGTGCAGGACCTGATGACCATGTTGGCGCCGCGCTGGAGCTCACTCTGCGCCCTGGAAGACTGGATGAGTGCTTCCCCAGTGGTCCAGGAGAACTGTCAAATTGATCTTTTAATAAGGACTTTGTTTGGACACTTTCCCACTGCGTATTTGCCTGCTTTCGGGCCCAGGAGACAACTGAGACTTAACACTATTAACTAAACTAAATAAGTTGACAGTATTTTAATGCATTTAAGTATGATATAAAATGAAAATAAAAAATTGATGTTCATTGAAGCAGAGACCCAAATGGCCATGGTGATAGTGATGACACCATTTTCTACCACCCCTCCATCCCACTCCCACCTTTCCACCAGCCCACAGACTTTGACCTCCTTTCTGCCCATGAGTCTCACCTTCCCTATCATTGCACTACCTCTTCCTCCATGGATCCTTCCTTAATAATCCCCTCATCTGCCATATGTGCACCATTCAGATCTTCCTCCCTTATCTCTCTTTTTCCATCAACCACAACTCCTCTGTTTTCTCTCCTTTTATCTAACTCTTATCAGGTCCCTCCACCACCCCCAGTCTCCTGTCCTACAGAGAAACATCGAGTTTGGAAAGAAAGAAGAGGAATGGAGGAAGTTGTAGAAGAACGTCAACAGGGGGAGGGGGTGAGTGCTTCTGAAACCTTAGAAAATGTGGGAAGTGTTAAAAGGCATGATATTCAATCAGGCTCCACCCACTACTTCATGAAAGAAGAAGATGAGGAGAAAAATGATAAAGGATGAGCCACTGAGGAGTGGGTGTCAATTAGCCCTAAAGGTGGGTGATGATATTGAGTGGTGATGATAATGAGTATATTGAAATGTGTATCCGGAGTCTTTTTTTTAGGATTATGGCACTCTCTCGCTGAAGTTTATCTTCTACTAGAACCTTAATCACCCCTCAATCACCCCCCTCAATCAGCTACTGGTTTTAAAGCATCCAGATTATTTCAACTGATTCGTGATTATTATTTCAAATGTGCACTTGATTTTTTCCAGGCCCTCTCTAAAGGAGATGCTGAGCTGAGCAGAGAGCCTGGAAGATTTGCTGATGAATCAGTGTAAGACCCTTTACTCATTGTTTGTAGGTATTTTTTTTTTAACAAAGCAGACATCTGTCCTCCATGACAGTCAACTTTACAAGTCATGGGACATCCCTCTTCACTGTAAACCATGGTTTCCACTCTAACCTGCTCTAGTGTATTCTGTAGCGTATCCAAAAATATGCATTTTTTTTACGTGTTTTTTTCTCTTGCTTTTTAGATTTTTTTTGACTGCTATTTTCCTTTTGGGGGCAACAACATGCTGGAGCCTGTCACAACTGCATATGGGTGAAGGCAGGATAAACCTCTGAGTTGCCAGCTCATTAAAGCATATGAGCAGTTTGGGTTCAGTCTTCTGCTCAAGGGTACCTCAACAGTGCTCTGAAGATGTCCTGGCCTTCCTACCACCATAACACTGTCGGCTTCTCAGCATTTGTTACCCTTCACGCATTGTTACACTTTTGTTACCTAAAAAAATCTCTTAATCAGTGTACAGCTCACTAAACTGTGAAAAAGGAGGAAAGTCATCAATATTCAGTCTGCACAATCATTTATTGCCTCTGAACCTTCCTGTCTGGTCATCCGTCGCCACCTCCCTTCTTTGCTGTTATCACCTCTGGTGAGTGGCGCCTCTGGCAGGTTCATGCCACATATACTGTTAGGTCCCCAGCTTCCGGGAGCTCCGTTGTGGGTTTCTCCCTGCTGGGGGCGTGGTGGAACCATGCTCCAGCCGCAGCTGGTACCGTGGGCTGACGCACCTGCAGCCTATTGGTAATCTAGCCGCCTATTTATGGACTGAACTCACATTTTGCCAGCGTTGGCGTGTTTTCTTCCCTAGCGAAACCCTGACTTCTTGTTTTTGGATTATTGTTGTGAGTTTTCGTTCGTGGACTAGTTTTGAACGTTGTCAAGGTCTCTACGCCTCTTATGGATTAAACATCTCTTGTAACCTTCAATAAAGGCTTTTCTCGGAAACCATCCGCCACTGCGTGTTGCCTGCTTTCCGACCGTAACATCACACACCAACCATTATGGACCCGGCAGACCAGGACGCAGTGTGCCGCACTTTGAAGGCTCAGGGGAGGTTGCTGGGCCAACACGACCAGCTCCTCACGGACATTTGGACCTCACTCCAGACCCTCAATGTCAGTGTGACGGACCTGCTCTCTGCGGGACGGGCGGAGCAGGTTCCGTCTCCGCCACCCACGGAGGTGCCGAGAGTCGCTCCACAGCTGGTTTCCGCCGCACTGCGGGAGCCCCACGTACCCATCCCGGAGCAGTATTACGGTGAGGCGGGTGTGTGTGCCAGCTTCTTGCTCCAGTGCTCGCTCGTTTTTGATCTCCAGCCCCTCACATACCCCAGTGACAGGGCAGGGATTGCCTTCGTCGTTAATCTTCTCTCCGGGAGAGCGGTGCAATGGGCCATGGCCGTACTGGAGAACCAGACCTCCGTGTCCTCCAGTTTTTCTGCTTTCACGGCGGAATTAAGACGTGTGTTCGACCACCCCGTCCAGAGCAGCGAGGCGGCCTCTCAGATCCTGTCCCTGCGCCAGGGTACCAGCTCCGTCGCGGACTACTCGATTCATTTCCGCATCCTCGCTGCCCGAAGCGGCTGGAATGACATGGTGCTTCGGGGAGTATTCACTCGGGGGCTCTCCGAAGACCTGAAAGATGAGTTAGCCGGGAGGGAGGAGCCTGGGAACTTGGAGACAATATTGGGGAGTCCCTGGTGTCTGGCCTGATTCGGCCCTCCTCCTCTCTAGTTGGGGCCGGATTCTTTTTCGTATGAAAGAAAGATGAAACTCTGTGCCCCTGCATCGACTATCAGTCCTTGAATGAGATTACAATTAAGAACAAGTATCCACTGCCCCTCCTCGACGCAGCCTTCACCCCTCTCCACTGGGCCCAGGTTTTTTCCAAACTGGACTTTCACAGCGCATACCACCTAGTGCGGATTTGAGAGGGGGACGAGTGGAAGACAGCATTCAACACCCTGTTGGGTCATTTCGAATACCTCATGATGCTCTTCGGACTCACCAACGCCCCCGATGTGTTTCAGGTCCTTATCAATGACGTGCTCCGGGACATGCTGAATAAGTTCATTTTTGTTTACCTGGACGATATTGGTCTTTTCCGAGTCTGAGGAGGAGCACGTCCAGCATGTCCGGCTCATTCTCCAAAGGCTCCTGGAGAACCGGCTTTTCGTTAAGGCAGAGAAATGCGAGTTCCACACCTCCTCCATCTCTTTCCTGGGGTTCGTGGTGGCATGGGGACAGCTTTCGCCAAAACCCAGCCAAGGTGAAGGCGGTCATGGAGTGGCCAACTCCTTCTTCCCGTAGACAGCTGCAACAGTTCCTGGGCTTTACCAACTTCTACCGCCGCTTCATCCGCGACTACATCAAGGTGGCTGCCCTGCTTACCAGACTTACTTCCACCTTACTGAGCTTGCGCTGGACTCCCTAAGACAAAGCTGCATTCAACAGGCTGAAGGGCCTGTTCTTGTCGTCGCCCATCCTCACTCACCCCGACCTCAGTTGGCAGTTCGTGGTAGAGGTGGATGCTTCAGATGTGGGAGTCGGGGCTGTCCTGTCACAAAGGAGCGGAGAGGACCAGAAGCTCCATCCGTGCGCTTTTTTTAGTCACCGGCTTTCATCCGCGGAGCGGAATTATGATGTGGGAAACAAGGAGCTCCTGGCCGTGGTCCTGGCACTCCAGGAGTGGAGGCACTGGCTGGAGGGTGCCATTCAACCGTTTATCGTATGGACGGACCACAAGAACCTCACATACCTCCGGAACACCAAAAGGCTCAACTCCCGGCAGGCTCGGTGGGCTCTGTTCCTAGGGAGGTTTCAGTTCACGCTAACTTACCGTACTGGCTCGCGTAAGCTGAAGCCCGATGCCCTGTCCCACCAGTTAGCCTCCGAGCCAGGGGAGACAAACCCGGACCCCATATTACCCCTCTCCTGCATCCTAGGGGCTGCATCCTGGCAGGTGGAGGAGAGAGTCCGCGAGGCCCAGCAATCAGCCCCGAATCCGGGTGGAGGCCCACCAAACCGGCTGTTCGTCCCGGAGGCGATGCGTTCGGAGGTGCTGCACTGGGCCCACACTTCGAGATTGACCTGCCACCCAGGAATCAGCTGCTCGTTACAGTTCCTCCAGCAGCGATTCTGGTGGCCCTCCATGGCCCGGGACACCAAGGAATACATAGCTGCCTGCCCCGTGTGTGCCAGGGGAAAAGCATCCCATCAGCCGCCGGCAGGACTCCTCCAGCCCCTGGGAATTCCTCGGCGGCTGTGGTCGCATATCACAGTGGACTTTACCACAGGCCTCCCACCTTCCGAGGGTCATCAGGTCGTTCTCACCGTGGTCGATCGTTTCTCTAAGTTGGCCCACTTCATTCCCCTACCCAAGCTACCGTCAGCAGCAGAGACTGGAGAGCTCCTGGTCCAGCACGTTTTCCGTTTCCACGGGTTTCCTAAAGACATTGTGTCCAATCGTGGCCCACAGTTTTGCTCGCAAGTGTGGAGGGCTTTCTGTTTGGCACTGGGAGCTTCGGTCAGCCTTACGTCGGGGTACTACCCACAGGCCAACAGGCAGACAGAAAGAACAAACCAGAGCCTGGAGGACACCCTGAGGTGTGTGGCGGCTCAAAACCCATCCTCCTGGAGCACCTACCTGCCGTGGGTGGAGTACGCCCACAATTCCTTGATCTCTGCTTCCACTGGTCTGTCCCCCTTCATGGCTTCCCTGGGCTACCAACCTCCGTAATTTGAGGTCCAGGAGGAAGAAGTTGCAGTACCTTGTGTGGTGTGGAGGCAGGTCCGCGCAACACTCCTGCGGACCTCTCGTCGTTCACAACTACAGGCCAATCGACACCGGATGCCAGCTCCCTCCTATCAACCAGGTCCCGGAAGCTGGCTTCTCGCTTTGTGGGGCCCTTTGAGGTGGAGCAGATGGTAAACCCCGCAGCCGTCCACCTGAAGCTTCCTGGTTTTCCACTAAGGACCTCCCACTCCAGGTTGAGTCCCGGAAGCTGGCTCCTCGCTTTGTGGGGCCCTTTGAGGTGGAGCAGATGGTAAACCCCGCAGCCGTCCACCTGAAGCTTCCTCCGGCGTTTAAAATACACCCCACCTTCCATGTGTCAAAGAAAGATGAAACTCTGCGCCCCTGCATCGACTATCGGTCATTTGAATGAGATTACAATTAAGAACAAGTATCCGCTGCACCTCCTCGACACAGCCTTCGCCCCTCTCCACCGGGCCCAGGTTTTTTCCAAACTGGACTTTCGCAGCGCATACCAACTAGTGCGGATTTGAGAGGGGGACGAGTGGAAGACAGCATTCAACACCCTGTTGGGTCATTTCGAATACCTCATGATGCCCTTCGGACTCACCAATGCCCCCGATGTGTGGGGCCCTTCTAGGTGGAGCAGATGGTAAACCCCGCAGCCATCCACCTGAAGCTTCTTCCGGCGTTTAAAATACACCCCACCTTCCATGTTTCCAAGGTGAAGCCAGTCGCGGAGTCGGATCTGGTTCCCCCGTCCGAACCTCCACCCCCTCCCCACATTGTGGATGGAGGCCCTGCCTATATGGTCAGGAGCATCCTGGACGTCCACAATGAGGTCGTGGCTTCCAGTTCCTGGTTGACTGGGTATGGTCCGGAGGAGCGATCGTGGGTTCCCCACCGGTTCATCCTGGACAACAGCCTCCTCTGCGACTTCTACCGCGCCCACCCAGACAAGCCTGGAAGGATGCCCGGAGGTGCCTGTTGAGGGAGGGGTAATGTTAGGTTCCCAGCTTCTGGGAGCTCCGTTGTGGGTTTCTCCCGGCAGGGGGCGTGGTGGAACCATGCTCCAGCCGCAGCTGGTACTGTGGGCTGACGCACCTGCAGCCTGTTGGTAATTTAGCTGCCTATTTATGGACTGAACACACGTTTTGCCAGCGTTGGCGTGTTTTCTTCCCTAGCGAAACCCTGACTTCTCGTTTTTGGATTATTGTTGTGAGGTTTCCTTCGTGGACTAGTTTTGAACTTTGTCAAGGTCTCTACGCCTCTTTTGGATTAAACATCTCTTGTAACCTTCAATAAAGGCTTTTCTCGGAAACCATCCGCCACTGCCTGTTGCCTGCTTTCGGGTCCTGCCAATTCTGCCTACAGGTCAATATGGATTCATTGGTAAGAAAATCAACCAATCAAAGCTTGCATCTTGGTGTAAACCCTGCCTCCTTCCACTTGGCCCAACATCAGATTTTTGCTCTGGAGACTGACAGCTATCCACCTTTTCTTAAGTCTCGGCTCTACTGTATGTTTAAACTGGCCAAACAGGATGTGCAAGCAACCCACAAATTAACCAGTTAGAGAACTGTGATGTGTTTTTTTTCTTTAAAGCATTGTTTGTCTGGGTACCAGCTGTAGTTATCTATTCACATGTAATATTGTGTCATGTATGCTGATACATTGTGGAAAATGTAATTTCATGTATCTGGAGACTAACTTTTTAAAAATTGTTTTTCTTTGAACATGGAAGCACAGACTTAGCTCTAATTCACAAAACCAAGTTTCTTGTTGATTCAGCTCCACTGATCTGGACCATAAATGTAATGCCAACTTGTCAATATAGGTAATAGTAAAGCAAGAAGTTTGGCCTGTTCACATGAAAAATGTCTTGTAAAAAAACGTTTAATAAAACCAGAACCTAAAAAGGAAAAAATCTTGTTCTTTGTGTATACCATGGGAAGCTCAGGCTCTGAGCACAAGAGTGATATAAGTCAGGATCTACCTAACCAGGCAAGATCCAAGCTGCAGGCTATGCAAAGAAAGCCTTGAGACAATCTAGTGCATAGTAGCAGGGTGTCAGATGGTTGCAGGTAAAGTAGCCAGCATGATGTATGGGAATATCTGCACCAAGTTTGAAGTGGAGACTCTGAGGTCAAAGTGGGACACACCTCCACAGATAGAAGAGAACAACTGGTTTTCTTGAGACTTCCAGATGCAGACTGACAAAGAGGGGATAGCAAGAAAATGTGGCAGTCTCCAATGACATGAGACACTGGATAGATACTAGGATCAATAGTTCAGTTGGAGAGGATGTGGATAGTTAAGACAAACCTGGTCATTGGTACATATACAGTGCAGACGTGACTCGAAGGAGCGCTGAGGACTGTTGAGTGAAGTTAACAAAAAAAAAAAAAAAGATGCTCTTCCATAGGGAGATGTGGTGAACTTGGAAGAAGAGTGAAAACACAGAGAAGTTAGTTTCTAAAAAAAATAGCACAGCTTCGGTCTTTCGAACACTCAAGTTACCACTGGCAAGGATGAATAATCTTACACTGGTAAGTTGGTCTCAGCTGATCAAAAAGGCAGTCAATCAACCTGATCAGCTACCGGCGTGAAGGTTGCCAGCAAGAACCAGAAGAGAGAATCAACTATGTCCCCCTAGGAAAAGCACAGAGCAAACACACACACAAAAAAACACAGAAAGCAACCCAAACACAAGATCATAACAAGAAGCCCCAGATGACAGCCATGCGTTTTCAGGGCCTTTCCTCAGTTTCTTCAGTTCTTTCCTCAGTTCTCAATGTCAGAAATGGCAGAAAAATATCAGAGAACTTCTTTGAGATTCTGGGGTGTCTGCTGCTGTCCACCATGGCACTAACTTTTTGTTACTTAATGATCTACTACTAAAATGATCATGTCATATTTCCACATCTTCATTTAGGTTTATTTGACAATTTTTTCAGTTAGATGTGCAAACATTCCAGTCTGTCTTAATTAAGACCCAGCATTCAGCAGAATTATTATTATTTTAATATTTCCTATCTTGCATTTTATTGCATAATGACCATGACAGCAGTTGCATCATGGTCCACTTCCTATAAAGCCTATTTATCTGCTACAGAATGCTATCTGTTATGGAATGATTTTAGTTTGGTGAGGACCTGGATGGACTGACAGACTATGTTTCTGACTACATCAAGTTCTGCACTGAGAACTCTGTCCTCACCAAGAAGGTACGCTGTTACCTAAACAACAAACCATGGGTGACAAGTGACCTGAAGGCCCTTTTGAACAAGAAGAAGAGGGCCTTCACTGCTGGGGACCCAGCTGAGCTCAGGAGAGTACAGAAGGAACTGAAACGCAGTCTGAAGGAGAGCAAGGACGCCTATAGGAAGAAGCTGGAAGAGAGACTGGAGAGTGATGAGAATTGTCTTTATCTTGTAGTATGTGTTTTGCCATATGTTCCTGTCTTCTCTTAGAAGTTAGGCATGGTAGACCCATTAGCAAATGTAACAAAGATTAGAGACATTCCTTTCACAGGATTGTTGTTGTTCCATTGTAATCTCAGGAGTCAGTCAGGTAGGGGGTGTTAAACACCCATTATAAACGGGACATCATGGTGGGGTTGATGATCTTATTTGCATGAAGAATGGGAACTTTGATCTGGCCACCTGGGAAGATAATGGAGAAGAAGGACTGTATCAACACCAAAGGAGACGGGAAAAAGAGGACGAGGTCATCCCAGCAGAGGAACTGGATTGGATTGCATGAACATTGAGAATTTGCATGTGTGTTTCTATAAAAGACTGGGCCAAGGGATAGTTAGGTTGTCAGACTTCATGCCTTGGCAATTGACTCTGTTATTGTAGGGTTATGAACTGGCCCGGAGCTCTGTAATATTTGTATCTCGAATTGGTTCTATTGTTAAATACATTTTGAAATTGGCATTTTTCTTCTTTAAGTCTTCATTCAAAGAACACGCGGATTAGCAGCTACAGATGAGAGGTATTGCGATCCAACAAGAGGAACCAGACCAGGGATGTTTGGAGTGGGATGAGGACGATCACTGGCTTCCAGAAGAAAGGAATACGCTCAGCTGATGGGAACATGGACCAAGCTAATGAGTTGAACCAGTTTTTCAACAGGTTTGATTCTAGCTCCCCCTCCACCAGCTGTCCCGATATTCCTCTGGATAACAATGGGTCCCCTTCACACCTCCCAGAGCCCCTAACACCTCTGCCAACTTATCCCCCCTCACCCCTGCTGACACCCTACATAGATACCAACATGTCACCCATCCCCCCGACAGGACTATCCTTCACGTCTAGCCAGGTGAGGAGAGAGCTGGAGAGGCTCAACCAGAGAAAGGCTGCCGGACCAGACGGCATCAGTCCACGAGTGCTGAAGAACTGCTCCAGGCAGTTGTGTGGAATACTGCAGCACCTGTTCAACCAGAGCCTTCATCTTCAGAGGATCCCAGTGCTTTGGAAGACATCCTGCCTGGTCCCGGTGCAGAAGAAGACCCATCCTGTGGCACCGAGTGACTACAGGCCAATAGCACTGACCTCCCACATTATGAATGTCATAGAGCGGCTGGTGCTGACACACCTCAGACCTCTGGTGAGCCCCTTTCGAGACCCTCTGCAGTTTGCCTATCAGCCCAAGGTGGGGGTTGATGACACAGTGATATACTTGCTACAGAGGGCTTACTCCTCCTTGGACAGACTAAACACCACAGTGTGAGTCATGTTCTTTGACTTCTCTTCTGCCTTCAACACCATCCAGCCAAGACTGCTGAGGGCTAAGTTGGAGAACATGCAGATGGATGCTCCCCTTGTTTCTTGAATCGAGGACTACCTGACAAGTCGACCACAGTTTGTGAGACTGCGGAGCTGTGTGTCCGACCCCCTGATGCGCAACACAGGAGGTCCCCAAGGAACTGTGCTCTCCCCCTTTCTGTTCACCACCTACAGAGCTGACTTCCAGTACCACTCTGAGACATGTCACCTCCAGAAGTACTCAGATGACACAGTCATAGTCGGATGTGTGGAGAATAGACAAGAGGATGAATACAGGGACCTTGTGGGGAGTTTTGTTAGGTGGAGCAGGGAGAATCTTCTGCAGCTCAATTTGACCAGGATGAAGGAGATGGTGGTGGATTTCATTAAAAGCAAGTCCCCACCCTCCCCAGTCTGCATTAGTGGGAAAGAAGTGGAAATAGTCCCATCTTACAGGTTCCTGGGTGTTCAGCTGGACAATAAACTGGAGTGGTCCACAAACACTGACGTTGTTTACAAGAAGGCCATGAGCAGACTCTATTTCCTCAGGTCCTTCAGTGTTTGCAGCAGGATGCTCCACATGTTCTATCAGTCTGTCATGGCTAGCACCATCTTCTTTGCTGTAGTGTGCTGGGAAGCAGGCATTAAAGCAAAGGATGCCAACAGACTCAACAAACTCATCAAAAAGGCAGGGTCTGTTGTTGGCTGTAATCTTGCAAACTTGGATGAGGTGGTGAGGGACAGGATGGTGTTGAGATTGCGGACAATCATGGAAAATCCCTCCCACCCGTCCATAACACAGTGGACAAACTGAGAAGCAGCTTCAGCAACAGACTCCTGCAGCCTCGCTGCTCTAAGGAATGGTACAGGAAGTCCTTCCTGCCGTCCGCCATTAAACTCTATAATTCACCCAAACCTACTCAACAATAATTGTGTAATGTTTATGTTGTAATTTTATTCTATATTTATGTATATATTGTCATGAACCAGCTCAGGGCTCAGACAAAGTAGGGAGAACACACAGGATGGATTTTAGAACAAAGGGAATTTATTGATGGATAATACAAAACAACAAACCAAAACAGAACACCCAAGCAGACCTGGAGGGAGCCAAGCAAGAGAGTGACTGCCCAGACTGTGGAGCATTTATAGCCCTCACAGCTGATCAGTCCAGGTGAGCTGGATCGCCACTTAGCAGCACCCACTGCCTGCAGAAGGGAGGAGACAACAGAGAGGCAGGCAGAGAACACACAGCCAGGGTCGTCACAATATGCTTATAATGCTTATAATGCTTATTATATATATATATATATATGCTGTATGTATATATATATATATATATATATATATATATATATATATATATATATATATATATATATATATATATATACTGTATATACTGTATATGTGCTGTATATATGCTTATAACGTTCAAATCTTATTTGTATTTATTTATTCTGTTTCTATACTTTGTAAATACAAAACCTAGTCTACAGTTATATTAATCCACATTAGGCTGCTACTACAATTCAGTTTCCCTGCGGGGATGAATAAAGTACATCTTGAATCTTGAATCTTGAATTGCATTTTAGGATTTATTCTTCTGAGGAACCAACATTTTAAAGTACCTTTTTTAACTGCGTCTAATATGATATACCGTATTTTCACGACTATAAGGCGCACCTAAAAGCCTAGAATTTTCTAAAAAATCGACGGTGCGCCTTTTAACCCGGTGCGCCTTTTGTATGGATTACGGTAATATTGGTTAATCGCGGCTACCGTAGTCAGTAGGCGTGGCCAAAGTAACAGCAGTAAGAGCGATAAATAGGAATTCTAGTTCAGTCCCAAACCATTGCTGTCTGTAAAGACCCCAAAATGGCTCCTTGCAAGAGACACGCTTACGACGCAGAGTTCAAACTGAAGGCTATCAGTCATGCAGTTGAACATGGAAATAGAGCAGCGGCAAGAGAATTTAACGTGAACGAATCAATGGTGCGGAAGTGGAGGAAGCAACAAGACGACCTGTGCCAGGTAAAGAAGACTCAACGGAGCTTCCGAGGAAACAAAGCAAGAAGTGGATTAACAAAGGAACTCCAGCCGCTAGATATTGGTGTCAACAGGGCATTCAAAGCTAGACTGCCAACTGCGTGGGAGCGGTGGATGACAGAAGGCGAACACATGTTCACCAAGATGGGGGAAACAGCGCCAAGCAGCATACGCCACTATCTGCCAGTGGATCATAAATGCCTGGGCTGATATATCAGTCTCGACCGTGGTCCGAGCTTTCAGGAAGGCAGGGATTGTCACTGAAATGCCAGACAACACCAGTGACACTAACCCTGATGGCGACTTTGACGAGACGGAGCCGGCCATGTTGGACGCCGTATTCGCACAGCTGTTCAATTCGGACACCGAAGAAGAAGAATTCGAGGGATTCCTGGATGAGGAATGAACTGATAAAGTGAGCTTTACGTGTTTCTTTTGTGTGTTAACAACTTAACAAGGCTGGTCATACTGTGAATATGGACATTACCGTTTGAACAACGTTGTTATATTGCTATTGTTATATTGCTATTGCTATTGCTTTGCACTACTTCGAGAGTTCGAGTTACCGTATATTGTGTTTGCACTAACGTTTGACTTACCGCAACGGTACTACGTGATAAAAATGTTGCACTAATCGAAGATTTATTAAACTCCACTATCCACTTGTGATAAAAATGTTGCACTGCCTGTTATAACTCGCTGTTATTAAACGAACTGTGTTACGCGAAAACACTACGTCACTCGGGAAAAATAATAAAACAGCTGTTTATTCATTTTAGGAGTGAATGGAGTTGTGAGAACGCCGGTTTGTATTCTATTAATAAAGTTTGACTGACTTATCTGACTGTTTTATTGACATTCCTTTTAGCGCAGCTCGATCTAGTGAATGCGTCATGAAACCACAGGCACTACGTGGTTTCTATGCTATGCGCCTTATAACACGGTGCGCCCTGTGTATGAAAATAGTTCTAAAATAGGTCGTTAATTGAAGGTGCGCCCTATAATATGGTGCGCCTTATGGTTGTGAAAATACGGTACTATTCACTACTTTCATTTGCTATATTTTTTGTTGCTTGTTCTCTTGTTTCACATTCTTTGGAGATAATATGTGGTTTTCCACAGTTTGAGTATTTCACATCAGCTGCCAGATCACATCTGCTTTCCTCATGCTCACCTCTATAGCTTCCACAGCTCTGCTTCCTTTTACAATAAGCTGCAATGTTAACAAATTTCTGGCATTTGTAACATGGTGGTATAACATGATATACCCTATAATCTCACATTATATTTTATGAATCCAATTGTGATTGTGATTTGGGGATCATAAAATCAGTTGATTCTATCACTTTCATAGATGATCCACCTTGTCACCATTTCCAAGTTTTCAAATGTCTACTACGTGAGACATTTCCTCCTCTGATGTTTCCCTCCTCTGATGTTATCCTTTAATTTTTGTTGGTCTTCATCAGTATTTCATACACTACTCCACATACTTTAGGTTCTTTGTATTATCCATTTTTCTGATTTTCTATTTGGATATCTTCTTTAACTCCATGACCTTACTTCTCTGTTCCTCACTTTTACAGAGAAGTCTCATTTTATCGAATACTTCCTGATTATACGACTGAAAGGGAGTATCTATATGATAAATAGGATGGGATCAACTACTGAACCTTGTGGCACTCCATGGTAAACTTTAGTGGGAGCAGAATATTCATTGTTAATATAAGCCAGCTCAAGGCAAACCCTTTTTATACCAAATCTTTTTCCATTCTTGGTAAAAGACTGTGATGGTCAACTGAATCAAAAGCAGCACTGAGGTCCAACAGAACATGAACAGATATCAGTACTTTATTTGATGCTGTAAGGTCATTAGTGGTCTTTCAGGTTTTTCTGTACTATGATGAGTTCTACATCCAGAATGAAAGTCCTCAAATATCCATTTAATTGAGGACCGCATTCTTAAAAGGGAAGAATGGGTTAAAAGAAATTCCAAAAAATTATGGAGGTAATTTTGAGAGTATGTGAAAAAAAATCTGAAGATGAGAAGTGGATGGCTTGTACAGACGGATGAAGATCCTCACCACACCACAGAATCCTGCATGGACCACCTTAAGAGGTGCAAGTTCAAGGTTTTGTAATTACCCTTTACAAGCTGCGATACTGGCCAAAGGGAGTACTAACGGCATAGTGTCCAATCTTCTGCTCTGTGCCCTTTCCCTTTTCTGTACTTTTGAAAATGTAAAAGATGAAATTAAAAGCAATTTTCTATTGGAGATCGTTCCAGCTTACTCACAAAAACCTCCTTCTTTTTTATTTATTAGACAATATCCTGCTACTCTGATACAGCAGTGTGCAGTCACAATTTCCCCAACTGTATCAAATGTAAAATAAGACTGACATTTAAAAATACTACTGCAGTTATTATGAAGCAGAAAAGTGATCCAGGTGAAAGAAAAATCTTGAAAAATAAATCTTGGTTTAAGATAATTAAACTAGAATTCAATCAAGAGGCTTCTTCAGATCTGTGAGAAGTGATTTGTGTAATAAAACATGTATAAATGCAGTGCCATAAATGATTCTTATATGAATTCCAAAGCTCACCAGGATGATATCAGCACTGCTATTTAAAGACACAGCACCATGGAAAATCGGCACCCTCCTCACTGCAGGAATGTTGATGAAAGTGTGTGTGACAGCCATATAGATAAAAACACTCAGATCGATGTCAGTGTGGCTGCAGCTGCACAACTATCTACCAACACCTGTGCTTAATAATAAAATATTTAAATTCCATAAAACATCAAAGCTGAAAGCAGTAACAAAGGTCCAGCAGGACAGACATGCTGCAAACATTTTACTGTTTTTTTTTTTTACTCTTCTCACACATTAGTTATTTCTAGTTTTGTGGTATTGGTACAGCGGTAATAATCAGAGTACTTAAAGAAAAAGGCCTTAAACTAGCATTCCTGTTAAACTGTGAATTGGATTTAACCTGACCAATCTGTGGGTTAGCTTCTATGTACTTGTCTGACACTCAGGTATTTGGGTTCTCCCCGATTACTAAATCTTATCTTGAGTGTTTCTAATCCAGTTTTCTTCCATCTTTGGTCATCCTCTCTCTCATCTCTGTTTCCCTTTCTGGCCCCTCCCAAATCAGGTATATAAGAGTTGTGCATGTCCAACTACATCCATCTTCACTTTAAAATGGCTCCTAAGAAAGTTGAAGCAAAAAAGATGGAAGTGAAGAAGACAGAGGTAAAGAAAGAGGACTCTGCTCCTCCTCCTAAATCTTTAGAAACAGATGCAAAGCCTCCTGAGATAAACCTGAAGGACATTGTGGTGGACTTCACTGCAGATCAGATCGAAGAATTCAGGGATGCTTTTACGTTGTTTGATGAGACACCAACGGGTGAGCTGAAAATCACGTTTGCTCAGTGTGGTGATGTGATGCGAGCGCTCGGACATAACCCTACCAATGAGGAGGTCTTGAAGCTGTTGGGCAGGCCAAAAGTGGAGGAGCTCCACATCAAGCTGTTAGACTTCGACACCTTCTTACCCATGCTACAACACGTAGCCCGATCCAAAGAGCAGGGAAGCTTTGAGGACTTTGTGGAGGGTCTGAGGGTCTTTGATAAGGAAGGCAATGGAACCGTGATGGGGGCAGAGCTCCGCCATGTCCTCTCTACTCTGGGAGAGAAAATGACGGAGGATGAGGTGGATCGGTTGATGGTGGGTCAGGAAGATTCCAATGGACACATCAATTACACTGAGTTTGTCAAACACATTCTGGCTGGTTAGAACCTATGAATGTGTTCTGGTTCTGAAAGACATTTGTGTTGAATAAAAGAACATCTGTTCATCTTGCTATGACACTCCTTTTCTTTAAATACATTGACACTTTTAACAATTGGTCTAGTTTCATGTTCACCCTCAGTTATATGATGGTACAAATGACATATTTACAAACGGTATCAGCTATACACGACTACAGGGAGCCGCTACTGTTTTAGAGGAGAGTTTTGACTGCAAAAATAGCCCCTGGAAGCTGTGCAAAACTGCCATGACACACACACGTGCGTATTTGCACACACACACACACACACACACACACACACACACACCACACACACACACACACACACAATCCCTTTTGCTCTTTTTGAGACACACATTTTCTTACCCCAGCAGCTAACATTGATTTGGTATCATATCATACATAAAACGGAAATATTTAATTACCAATCGATCCATGGACCGGTACCGGCCCACGGCCCGGTGGTTGGGGGACCACTGGACTATAGTACTGAAAAAGTGTTTTGCATATATGCCCTTTCATGATATTTTTAGGAAATTTTGATACTGGGTCAAGTAACTAATAATAATAATAATAATAATAATAATAATAATAATAATAATCAGATTTAACACATAATATTACATTTCCGATAAAAATGAATATATATTATCGACCGGATTTACTTTTTCTTTAACGGAGAAGGGTTGAATGAGGATAGTAGCGACCCGTATCCACACTCCACACAAGTGGATGGCGGTAATGCACACCATTTCTTTATGTACTATCAAAAGAAAAAGAATTTCTCCTGCGCATGCGTTTGTCCAAACAGGAAGTTTACGTACACGTGCAGCTTACGGAAGTAGATCAAACTGATGAAACGATGAAATCGATTCGTTTTCTTGTTCGATTTGTGGTTCTGGATCCGTTCAGAATCGGACAAGCGTGACAGCTTCTGTCTTATCCGCTGATAGAACAAAGAAACAGGTAAGCAAAGACACAACGGCTACACAAATTATACATTTGAGATCGTCCCGTCGAATTACTGAGCAGTAACTGGTGGAGGTGAAGGACCTCTTGGGTTCCGTCGTGTCGGGTAACATGCCTTAACATGCATATTAACAGTGTCTAACATTAATTATGTGTCTAACCCTAATAACGAGTCTAATCCTAATAAATGTGTCTAACCACAATAAACTCTAACACTCTAAACCTAATTAGTCTAGAAGGGTACAGTCGTCAAAGCCTGCGTGTAAAAGTGCACCAACGCACACAGCTAGTGACAACCGCAAGTGTTTCCGTTGTCATGAATCAGGTAATTTAATTTCAGCTGTGGAAAACACCCTCTCAGATGGCACAGATACACTGGGTACAAGTATGCCCTTGCTATTTTTGCCATTTGGGGATATTTGTTTTTGTCAGTTTTCCACCAGTCCATGGGATCGATGTGGAGGGGTGGACATACAGTATGTCTATTGTTTCCACATTGTAGCATCACTTTGTGTTATTATTTTTTTGCCATCTGCTCAGTTTCTTGGGATTCAGCAGCTTTGAGTTGTTAACTTTTCCAGATATAAACCTCAAGCGTTTGTACCTCGGACCCAGGAAAGGTGCGGTCACTGCTGCTGACACCCTCAGGTGCAAGCTGCTGCTCTAGTGAAGCAGACATGGAGTGCTTGGTCTAGGGAATTTTGGAAGACTCTCCCTCAGTTTCTTTGAGGCGCTTTTATAGATAGGTTGCTGTAACCAGGTAAATATTGAGGTGGAGACTCTGGAGATTCTCCACACAACACAGTAGTAGCACATTTCTGCAAATGAAGTAAAGGTGTGAGCTGTTTATTACATTACCATTACACTCCAACTGTCATCTGTCAGCTTGAGGGGTTTGTGCATCTGATAGATTGATGAATGTTCTGTTTTACAAGACTGCACATATTGCCTATCTTTGTTCAAGTGGAACATATGAATAGAATTCCACCTTGTTTAGCAGCACTGCACTAATTTGTGTTCAACCAAGTCCTGAAGTGATGCTTGTGTTGTATTTGTGATGGAAATGTGAACCTAACCAACTGGCAGATACAACCACAAGGTTTATATGTTGAATCTTGAATCTATCATTGATGGGAAATTACAGCAAATGTACAAAGTAGAACTTTATAGAACAACATGTCGGAGAAGGAGTAGGATGAAGCATAGGCTTATTTATACCTATCCCTTGTCCACTACTGGAATAACAATCTGTCTCTCCAGCGTACATATTTGCATAACAAATTACAAAAAAGAAAATAAATGTAGTAAATAAACAAATGCAAGTCATAAATCATTGAGACCTCACATATGTAAAGATAACCCATAACTATATTCCTAAACTGAGACTTTCTTCATCAATATTGGTTGGGTAGCAATTGGGCAGTGTTTCTGGCTGGCCAGCGTAGATTTATTTCATTCATTTCAATTTTATATTTGTCCTGCTGGGAAATAATTTTAATGTCTCGAATGTGCAGTGAATAAAGCAACATGAAGATTGATTTACTGCATATTTTCTTGTGATGGTATTTGTTTGCAGTAACATCGACATCCTCATGATGACACCCCCTCCCGACTTTTCAGCTGCCTCCACTCAAAAAAAGAAGAAACGGAAAATGTCAGAAAGTCAAACAAGAAGTTTTCCGTATGTTTACATTGACACACCTGAACAAGAAGAGAAGAACAGGAAGATTTTTACTACACCTGCTGAAAAGAAAAGAATAACTAGAGAAGAGGAGACAGAGAAGGAGCAGCAGAGTGCTGGAGCCACTCGAGAGATTGGGAAGGCAATAAAAGGAAAACTGGACAAGAAAGCTGAAAACATTACAATGAAGAAAAAAAAAAAAAATAGAAGAGAGAGTGGGGATAAACATGATGTGCAGAAAATAAAAAAAAGAGGGGAGAAGAAACAGAGAGATAGCGATACATGTGAAGGGAAGAAAAAAAGAAAAATGGATAAAATTTATCTGAAACAACTGGAGGGCAAGTCAATGTCACAGGTAGGAGTGATGAAAGAGGATAAGAAAGACGACTGTTTGATAGACATGACGTCAGAGAATCATGAAGGACTGGAGACGGGTGACCACAGACATCTGCTGATTGATGAGCTTCAGGAGTTTATTCCAGATGTGAGGAAGAGATCAGCAGATAACATTAATAAATTGATCAGATATGACCTGCAACGCTTTAGGAACTTCAAACAACAAGGTATGAATGCTAAAGCTATTGGATCATTGATCTTGTATGGTACTGTTACACCTGTATGTGCTCCACAGGTGTGTCTCTGCGCTGGGGGCGGTGTTCTCAGGAGGAAAACCTGCGGATCAAGCAGAATGTCCTAGACTTCCTGTCTCTGACGGGCATCAGCTCAGCCAAGCAGCTGCTGTTTCCTCACAGGTTTAAAGAGCAGGAAGAGGAAATCAAACGGCTGAAAATACAACATCACTTCTTGACAAGGATTGGTATGAAAATACGCTTCATCCTACTTTAGTCTGGAGCATCATGGGGAAAAAACATTAATACAAAGACTATAGTGAGTGATTAAACTGTACATAAATGTATTTGCAGGAAAAACTATTTAAACATTTTAAGTTCTCTGCTGATGAAGACATAATTGTTTTGTTTTTTTTGGGTTCTTTTTTTTGTGGATAAGTAATAAGGATAAATAAAACACGGGTACGTTCTAAAGACTCCATCATACCTGTAGGATGAAGCATAAGCTTGAGAGTAAGATGAAGTATAAACTTATTTATACCTAACCCATCACTACTCAAATAACAATGTCTCATCAACATTCATATTTGCATTACATATAAAAAAGAAAATGAGTGTAGTAAATAAACAATTGCATAAGTCATAAATCATTGAACCTAAATCATAAATCTCTTTTGAACCTCTCATATAAAGACAACCCATAACTATATTTATAATGTGAGATTTTTTCATTAATATTGGTTGGGTAGCGATTGGGCAATGCTTCTGGCTGGCGAGCGTAAATTTATTTAATTCATTTCTCATTTCAATTTCATAATTGTCCTGCTGGGAAATCGCTTGAATGTCGCATTCTCTTCCATCTCATCCTTTCATGCTTATTATGAAATCAACATAGAAGAATAACTGTCTGCCTTTCTGTCTATCTGACCAGCTGAAGGAGTTCCTCGCACATGTCAGCAGGTTTACACCAGAGCAGTGAAGATGTTTGATAAGAGGAATCACAAGGGAAGGTCATGTGTTTTCTTCCAATTTCATGTAAAGAAGTTTCAGTTTACAGTCAATTCAATTAAAAGGCTATTAAATGTTATTTAAAAACATGTATTAAAAATAACCTCTTTAAAATTAGACTTAAAATGAAACTCCTGCCCTGCAATTCAGTAATTATAGACATATTCTCACATTTGTAACTGTTCAGGAAAAAAAATCCTCTTACACTCCATGTTTTAGTTAGTTACTGTATGTCTTTTCCTTTCTGTACTTGCCTTACTGTTGTGAGGATCTGAAAGATGCGTAAAGTAAAGCTTATCGACATGTTTAAGGCGAACACAACGTTTTTCACGAGCGAGCTGGAGTTTGTGTAGCTGTTTGTGTGTGCCTGCCTTTCGATTCCAGATTTTTTTTTTTTATTGTTGCCATTGCTCTTCAGTGAATTTAGAACATGCTGATGTTTCAGCAAAAATGAGTTTCATAAATGTTGGATGATAGAGGAAGCATGAGGACTACTCAACCTTCAGCCAGCCTAGTCCAATTTGTTCATGGTCATGTGGTCTCTTACAGGTTCTCAGAAGAAGAGTTGCATTCTCTGGTGAAATTACAGAACCTCTATGGTAACAACTGGAGAATCATCTCAAAGAAGATGGGCCGCAGCGTGTACTCTCTACAGAAACGTTTCTCCCACATCTGTAAGAACTTAGACATTCTGTAAATTCTGTTGCATCCTGTTAGAGTTGACATCAGTCATGCATGTTGAACTCTGGAATGTTTCACCCAGCTCTAAATCGTGGTTCTTGGAGTCCTGAAGAGACATCCAAGTTAATGCAGGCTCTGAAGGCTCACCTGGAGAGTCGGGTCCAGCAGAGTCCAGCTGGGTCTGTTCTAAGCAGAGACCAGCTATGCAACAACCTACCCTGGAATAAGATCAGCTTTCAGGTCGGAACCAGATCTTGGAGCCAATGTCGACTTAAGTGGTCAGTACACCTGCTGATTGATGAACCCACTTTGGTGGGGGGGGTTTTCAGACCAAGTGTGTTGTCACAAGCACGAAGTCCAATGCACAGTGAAATGCATTTTTTTGCACATACGTCAGACAATTCACTCCAGTTCGACATTATACATCGTCAATTACAGCCGGAATAGTCTTAAGGTGCTTTACAGAAACCTCAAGGTGCTTATGTGGGACCCTCCTCTTGATGGATGAATTGAGGGAAGGGAGGGGGCAGATAACAAGAGTGATTGGCAGCTTGATAGACTGGTGATAGGTGATGAGTTTCTCCAGCAAACCATTTCTCTTCTTGGCACTCTTCAGACCCCTACGCACCAATTGAGCATTATTTAAATGCCTACCTGAATATTGTTGCTGGACATTTTCATGCCTTGATGACCACAGTGGACCATCTTCTGATGCCTACTTGGAGCAGGATAATGCACCATATGACAAAGCTCACTGTGACAGAGTTCACTGTACTCTGGCCAAGTTCCACAGTCACCAGACCTCAATGCAATAGAGCACCTTTGGGATATGGTGCATCATAAAGTGCGTTTATGTGCACAGAAGGAAGCCGAATTCCTGGGGTAATTTGATTACATAAAATGCATGTGGATCCTGCAGTTTGACTAGAATCTGCTCAAAGTAGTCCGAAAATAGCCAGAACAACCAACCTCAGTTGTAAGTTCACTTACAAGAGCATTTGGACAGGGGGTTGACCAATGTGATCTCCAACATTTCACTTATATTTAGCAAAATTGGAAGTAGAAGCTTTGCAAACAACAGCTGGTTGTGACTTAGTATGGTCAATTATATTGTAAAGATGTGGAGATGTCACGATGCTGATGTATCTGACAGAACTCATGGACGGGCACAAAACCCTAAATGGGGATTTATTTTAAAAAGTTGCCGTGTGACTGGCTGTTTCCACCATGAGACTCTTGCAATAAATGTTGGTTGCGTGTACCACCCAGTGCTCATGGTGGCTCTTAGGTGCTCCAAAAGCAGAACATGTAAACAGTATTGACGCATCATGTTGATTGTACTTGGAGCAATTGTACATATTCATGTTCACTTAGGAAACATTATTCAGCAGCATGGAATAAATTGCTATTGCTATTCTGATGACAACTATATTTATCCATGAAACCAGAGGACACAGAGTTCAGTTAGTGAAGCTACAGACGTCTTAAAGACAGCCTTCAACCCGTAGATAAAAACCATCTCAAAATGCACCTTTTGTCATTAGAGAGACATTGCAAAGATTAGGAAATTATTGACATGGCATGATGAAAATTTAGATCCGCATTTGTTACTTCCAGGCTGGACTATTGTAATTGTTTATTATCGAGAGGTCCAGATAATTCTTTGAGAAGCCTCCAGCTGATTCAAAATGCTGCAGCTAGAGTTCTGACAGGTACTGACAAAAGAGATCACATAACTCCTGCCTTGGCATCTCTTCATTGCCTGCCCATTAAATCTTGAATAGGTTTTAACATTTTTCTTGTGACCTACAAGATCATCAAAGGTATAGCTCCATCCTACCTGGAGGAGTTAGGAGTTAAATGCCCCCCCTCCAATTCTACATTTAAAGATTCTGGCGGGCCAAGCATTTAGCTACCAGGCTTCCCCTGCTGTGGAACCAGCTTCCTATTCAGGTACGGGAGGTCGTCTCCATCTCTACTTTAATATTAGACTTAAAACCTTCCTTTTTGAAAAAGCTTATCATCAGTAATTCTGTAGTTACAGTCATTATTCTAGACTTCGGACTAATTTATCACATCTGCCATAGAATGAGGCTGCCCGGCTACAGAAACATGATCACCTGACAGGTTTCTGTCACACTGTTCCCTCGGTCAGGGTTTCTCTAAAGCACCTAGAGACAATATTTGATTGTAACAATAAATAAAGATGAATTCAGAATGAATTCCTATGCAGATTACACTCAGCTGTGCCTGTCATTTCCACCACCTCCAACTTAACCTTGGAAAAACTGAAATCCTGGTTTTCTCACCCTAGAAATCCATTCATTACAACATTGATATCAACATTGGTACTCTGTTTCTTGGTCCTACCAAGGCTGTTGAAATCTTGGAGTCATAATTGATGAGCAGCTGACTTTTTCTGATCATGTAGCTTTAGTCTCCCAGTCGTGCCCCTTTGCCTTATTCATCATCAGAAAAAGCCAACATGCCACCCAGCTGCTGATACAAGTCATGGTGATCTGTACATTGACTACATGGACCCTCTTCTGCTGCGTTCCTCACATGAACATCTGGCAAAGCCATCTGTACAGGGATGGCAATCCAGACTATTCTTTTACCTTGTTCCCCTCATCTTTGAAAAGGTCTTGAAAACACAGCTCTTCTGAGAGCTCCTGCTCTCCTTTCAGCACTTATCATTCTCATATCTCATCTTTCCATCTATCCTGTTTATATCCCTCCTCGTTCCTTCTCCTTAGCTCTGCACTGATAATTGCTAGTTGTACCAGGTGTTTTTCCACATTGATCTCAATTACAATACATGCCGGCTTGATTGTGTCTCAGTGTAAGTCACTTGGGAAGGAAGTGTCTGCTAAATGACTGAAATGTAAATGTAGAATAACAACAAATTCAAGGATGATATAATTTAATAAAAATGTGACTTTCAAGGGTATTTTATTTAATTTTTTCAGAAAAAATTTGAACAACCAGTTGCATTGACACACAGGAAGCCGAAAGTTAGTCGTTTAGGGTGTTTCTGCTGTTTGGAGGTTTCCAGGATTCTATGTTTTTCCAGGTTTGACTTGTTGAAGACCAAGTTATCTTCACGTGGCAGCAGATTCAGCTCAACAGCTGACAGACTAAAATTCAAAATTCATCTCATCAACACGTAAGCTCACGACACTCATATACCCTTATTAATACAATTGAAATCCAATTTCAAAGTTCATGTTCTAACTGACAGAGTAAAATAATGAACATAGATTTGGGGAGTTATGATTTTGGGTTTCTCTTGACCTGAACTGTTGGTATTTTTATTTTCTGCAGTGAAGAACACATGAAGTTTTATCATTACCTGTCTGAATGAACAGGACCTGCACCATACCTGTGTTTCAGGATGTATAACATGAATGTGGAAGATTTAGCAGACATCAGCTGGGAAGACATCACTGAATTTATTGGGTAAGGATATTTATTGTCATATGCACAAAAATGACAACAGCTATCACTGGCAATACAGGTCTCAAGCTCCAACCCGAATATAGCAAAACCATAACAATTTAAGATGTATTACCATATTTTCATGACCATAAGGCGCACTGTAATAAAAGGCGCAGTCTCAGTTATGAGTGCGATATCTGTATTTAATACATACATAAGGCGCACAGTATTATTAGGCACATGCTAAAACATAGAGTAGAAAATGACAACGGCAGTAAAACGGTGAGTTTCGACATTTTTTGAACAAAATGTTAATTCTTCCACCACAAAACCATCAAAGTGTTCATCTTCTGTATCTGAATTAAACAGCTGCGCTATTTCAGTGTCCAACATCCCGAATTCCTCTTCTTCATCATCTGAATCAGACTCACCGACCGGTTCCGCTTCAGCGTTGATGCCGGCTTTTGTGAAAGCTCTTTTGCATTTTTGTTGTCGCCTTATTTCACTCTTGTCCTGAACTGCACATAGAATAGACTAGTAACTGGTTTTGTTTTTGCAGTAACACCACTTCCGTCTGTGTTCAAAAAGTGTTCCACAGACTGAAAGTTTCCAAAGTTCCCAACTGGACTAGGTTATCCTATGGAGGTCTGTACTGCAGCAAAATACAGGCTCTGTATATCAGGTTGCTGTTAACATTAACCTCTTTTATCAGAGATCATTGACTTCCTGCAGCTACAAATCATCCCTTGCCTGAAGGACAAACTGAGGATGTTGAGCTCCGAGGAGGTGCAGCAGGAGACACAGCAGGAGTTGCACCAGGGAAGCATGTACCTATTTTCAAACATTTTCTCAGAAAATGAGGAAGACTTCACTGAATTGGACAACAGCAAATAGGACAGATGTGGACACCAAGGCACACCACTGTTTCAGTAATTGGCTGTCAGCACTTTGTTGACTCACCTGTTGAAGAAGCTGGAGCATATAGCCTTGCTTCTGTACTTCAATGACTTTGTTTATTAATAATTATTAAATTGTAAAGTTTTCAATGAAGTAAGATTTAAATGACTTCTTACTATAATCCTTTGTGCTAAATGAGGTGTGAACACACAGAGGGGTACATCTGGAAAATAGTTCTAGAAACTGAAATGCTTTCTATGGGGCTCCTATACAAAAAACAGATTTGAAAAAAATCTTAAAATGGAAACCTTTTAACATGAAGTTTAGAGTTTTTTGGTAGATACTCAGCAGAGGGGGATTGTGGGTATTGCAGCCTCAGCTATGCACTCTGGGAATTATAGTTCATCTGTTGGCTGTGATTTTCTGACGGCTGCTTGCCCTTTTCATGATATTATGGACAAACAGGAGTCCTGATGCTCGCTCAACCATTTCAATAGGAACTAAGAAATGCTCCAGGGGAACCTTTTCTTCAACTTGATCATTTGGTAAAACATAGGATTGAAGTTCAACCCCACTGCCATCAGCCTTCTCCAGGATCAGTACCTGAGGAGGCAAACTTTGGGTTAGTGCCTCATGAAACAGTCAACCAAATGACCCAAAAAGGAGGACTCACCTTGAAGAAGTGTGTTGGCACAGCAATTTGGTTTTTCCCTATGACCTGATACTGAACATAGAGTTTCCCATCAGCTTGTTGCCTAAGAAATATACATGTTGTGAGTTGTAGCTTCACACAGCTGATAAAAACTCTGAGGTTACCTGGGCAAATACAGGGGTCCTGTGCACACGTAGACATTCATGTAATGTTTGGTAAGAGAGCGACAATGTTTTTCCAGATTGTTCCAGGTATTCTTGTTGAGGTGAGGATTCTAGTAGGAACAGAACATCAGCCCTGGTTGTCCTTTTCAGCTATTACAGATGTTGCTGCTACATGTTTTTACCTGTGGGGCCACATTGCTCAAATAGAATGTGTCTTCCATGGCTTTTTGACTCCATTTATGATTGGCTGCAGCAGCCAGGTGTCCTCTGTCAAATCCGCTCCCTTTGTAGTCTGCACTGGTTGCTCTGTGAAAAATGTGCACACTGTGTGTGTGTGTGTGGGGGGGGGGGGTGTAGACACAGATAAGTACACAAATTTACAGACTTGCTATATCACCTTTCAGCTCACCTCTCATCCTCTTTAAAATCACAGAACTTCCTGTTCGATGGGCCATGCAGGGAGGAATGATTCAGTTTCTCAATAACCCAGGATGCAGTCCGTGTACGTGGGTCATAGGACGTGACGTAAGATTCTCTGGTCTTGATGTTAGCCAGTGAAGGAAAACCATATTTCATGACCACAGCTGAGCTTCCATGAGTCACCTGAACAGTCCAGAAACCAGTACAATAAATGTACTCTGCTGGTGTGTTTTCTACTTAAATGTTGATACTTTAATGTTGATTATTTACTTATTTATAGACTAATGTAGATGGGTTAAGTTATGTGGGCCCATTATGAACAATCATAAATGTACATTATGAAGGCAGATCAATAATCAGTCCAGCCAGTAAATTTTCTGCTTAGTCTGTCAAAATGGTCCGCAAGAATTCAGGGGAAAGCGACTATTTCTACAAATAAGTTGATTTGACCTTTATGTCATATAAAACAGTGCCAAAATAATTAATTGTGGGTTACAAAGCAGTTCAGTTTTCCAATGTATATTACAGGTATTCCTGGACAGAATTTGCCCGGAACCGTCCTTAATTCGTCCAAATCTAAACTTAGAAAGATCAAAGCCTAGAAAAGGGAATTTCTTCCATCGATGACCTTTCCCTCAATGTGTAACCCTTTCTTCTATTGAGGTACCAATATGCACGCGTACTGACTGTCAGCTCCGACGCCTGGACCACCGGGACCACTGGGAGCCGGTTCAGCAGATTGGCCTCTTGCTCTTCGTCTTGAACGCCATTAATGCTCAGCAGGCGGCTCACTGAAATTCCGAGTCCCGCTCCAAACAATAAGGTCGCTCCGGTCCGACAGAAGGGCTTCATTTTGCCAGTAAATCAGTGTCGCGGTCAAATGACGTAAATTCCTGTCGCATTAAAATGTATCCTTACACATATATAATTAACTATCGCTATTCTATCTCTTTTCATTTGTATAGCTCATACTATTAAAATATACATTATGTGTTAAACAGTTTTCCATATGATTTAAATGAATTTACGAGTTTCAAGTCGGAAATTTCAACTAGTCCTCCCCCTCGAAATCGGATTTCCTACTCGGAAAGTCGAAGAATCCTCAACAACCGGAGCACTCACCCTTCGGTTCCTTTTGTAAACACCAAGAGAAAAAGTAGGGTACGTTTTGTGTTTCCTCCTCGTCCACATAGTTTAAAAGTTGCAGAAGGACCACATGTCGGCGCGAGAATCGCTTTCGCGGAGATCACCATCTTCTTTTCCGACTTTGTAACTGGAACGCTGGTAACTCGTCCGTGACGTTATTCCCAGCTCCGACTTCCGAAATAAATACTGTATATCGGCCTGTCAGAGTTCAGTGCTGGAGGAACAGTCGATCAGCATCAATTTCCCCCTTGACTGCTGAATAGAAAGCTACAAATCTGAAGCAAACTTAAGACAAAGTCCTTTTGCCTTTATCCTCGACATTGCATTTCCACATTTCCTCAACCTTTTGTCTTTATTCTTGAAGTGCAAGGTAAAGTCAAAATCTTCTTCCTCTCTCTTTTCCCATCATGAGTGACCCTAGGACTCTTCTATACTGTACATATGTATGTCACAAATAGAAAATGTTTTCAGCAAGTACAACTTAAGCAATGAGACCAAAGGCTGGAATATAATCAAGGCTTTATTTAACAAAACTGTACAAAATTTATATACAGCATACTGTTATATACAGATACTTTTCAATAATGTTTTTGGATTTGAATGCCATGACCACGGGCACCACCAAGTAGCAATTTCTAAAGTCAATCAAAATTAAACTGAATCATGTAGGCTAGTAAGTGCTGAGGAACTAATTTTCACCTTTCGAATGACAAACAAGCTACACGGATGTTAAGATAATCTCTGAGAATCCATTAGTTTATTTTGAGTTGAAATATGACTATGATGAGAGATACTTACCTCATCAACATCATATGCTTCAGCTACAGTAAAATCTAACTGAATGCAGTATATTCCAAGACGACTAATAAAAATGCTGTGATTCCTGACTTGCACCGATATGCTACTGATTCGATGTGATGTCTCTGCAGATATGACTGAACAGGAGAGTGGGTTGTTAGTTGCTGGTGCTATCTATTGTTCCTGAATGTGCAAATTAACTTAGTGTGACATATGAGACCCTGTTTTTAAAGAGAAGGAGTGGTCAGTAGAAGGTAGATGATATAACCCCCAGGGTCAGCAGGTAAAGCTGTACAGTTAGAGTGGTAGAGGAGCCATTTGTATCATCAAGGCAGCTGTTCTCCTTAAGGCAGATGCTCTTCTCACAAAACACACCTGAAAATGTGACATTACCAGACCCAGCCATTAGACTGCTCACTAACTTGTAACATCAAACTTCAGAACAATTAAATTAACGTGTGCGTTACATGCCTGTAAAGCTGTCGGGACACATGCAACGCTGAAAGTTAATGCACGTTCCTCCGTTCCGACAAATCAAATTCTCCTCATCACACATCTTTTCTGAGAGCACAATATGATCAAGTGTTAATTAATTTAGTTTAATTAAAACCTGCACTGTAGTTGTAGAAATGTCGCAACAGCTCACCTGTGCAGCCTGATCCATTACCTCTCCAGGTATATCCAGGTAGGCAGGAGTCACAACGACGCCCTGAGGCCCCAGGTTTACACTGGCATATGCCATCATCCGAACAGTGAGGGGAAACACTGCGTTCTTCATCACAGTTACACACTGTACAAACACCAAAATTATTCACAAACCACTGTAATGATAACAAATATTGAATGTGTGCATTACTGACCAGCACAAACGTTCTCATCACTGAGCGGAAGTGAAGCATTTCTATAGAACCCAAGACGACAGTACTGACACCTCTGACCCCGTGTGTTGTGTTTACAGCTCACACATGTGACGACATTGATGAAATCAATGTAACTGCAACGACTTGAGTGATCGTTACACTCACAATCTGGGCATAAGACAATTGAGAGAAAGGCAGAGAATAAATTACAAAAAAAGGGACGTAAATGAAGAGGGATTTTTGACTGATTATTGATTAGCATTTTTCCTGTTGATTTGTGATATCTGTTTAGGAAGAATTTCTATCAACCCAATCAACACCATTGATGAATGCAAGACCAAACTGTAAAAACAGGTACAGAGAAATAGACAGTTCAGGCTTGAGCAAGTTTCCGGGGGAAGGTTTTTATTATTGTTTATTTATTTAATTTTAACAAACGAAAAATGTATTTAACTTTGAGTGGGGGGGTATGGACTGCTTACGGGGAGATGGACATCTCCACTTTCCCTATCCTGTAGTGGTCAATGGCATCTGAACGTGCCAAGGTAGTCTTACCTTGGAAGCTGATGTAGGCAATTTTGGACAGTTGACTGAACTTTGAACCCCCTGGAATCAGAATCTTCTGTGTTGCTTTGGGCACAAAAACGGTACACAACAAAGGTAAACAGATCAATTTCTGTAACTGATATTTGTCTTTTGCTCATTCTTATCAAATTCATTTTTGGGTAAACACCAAGATATACCAGGTGTGCTTTTTCTATGGTGCTATGCGTTCTATGATTAGGGCTAGGACTAATACTAATGTCACTTCTAATAACGGCCAGTGGCATACCTTTTTTCTCATAGCCTTTGTCATCTTTCTCTTCTCTACCAGTGTCTTTAGTTTGCTTATTGGGCTCAGTGACTGAATAATCAGAAATGGAAAATCTTTATTTTCATCAGCTAGATTTTCACCGTATTACATCACCAATCTGAGCTACATTTTTACCTGTTTCTTGATTCTGGTCTTCTATATTCTTGTCTTCAGGACCTTTGTTTTCTGACTCTTGTGTTGATACAACTGTGGGTGACTGTCCTTCCGCCTGAACAACCAGTGACTCTTCTTCTTGGGTTAAATCTAGCTTGTATTTTTTACTTTCACTGTTTTGGGAAGAGGAAATCAGCCCCATAGATCCAGTTTCATCATTTACTTTGTCATTGTTTGGCTGTTCCAAAACAGAGTTATAGCCAGACTCCAAAGGCTTTGTTATAAGATGGTTAGTAGGTGCACTGGAATCATCTGAAATATTCCGAGGATCATCAACGAATACTGGCACAGAATCTAACACGGGGTCAAATGACTTAGAAACGTCCACAAAAGAGAAGTTGAATTTCACAGGGGGCAAATCAATTACGGAATCAGGCTGATCAATGGTTTTATCTGGTACAGCATTGTGTCCAACTTGTTCAGAAGAGGACATTAAGGACACAACAGAAACTTTAGCTGACACTGCATCTAGTAAAGGCTCACGTAGATTGTCTTGGCTCTTAGATGAAAGTGTTCCAGAAACTATATCTAGAAGTAGCGCTGTAGTAGATAATATATCTGGAGTAAGTACATCCACAGGAGACAGATAAGTGGGAAGTGTGTCAGGAGGGATTTCATCAAGACGAGGTACTTCTGGAGGTATATCAAGGAGAGGTAAATATGGACGAAGTACAGCAGGAGAAGGTATATCTGGAGTTAGTACATCCACTAGAGATACATCAGTGGAGGGGTCATCAAAGCGAAGTTCTTTGGGAGATACAGCAGGCAGAGGTTTGTCTGGAAGAGGTACATTTGGGAGAATTATATACAGAGGAGTTTGAGTAGAAGACATAGTTATTAAAGGTGAATCTGGAGGTGGTTCATTTGTAAAAGGTTTGCTTTGAAGTGTTTCATTAAAAAGAGGCACATCAGGTAGGGCTATATTAAGTTGGCCTTCCTCGGAGGGAGATATGTTAAGCTTGGGCACTCTTGGAGGTACGTCACAACAACTTATATCTGGCAGTGGAAAACTGGAATATGGTACTTCCACAGGGATATCGGGGATTAGTACTGACAGAAGTTCTGGCATGACAGATACATCAGGAAGTAGTGGTTTCATTGGAATATCTGAAGGAAAAGTTCTCTCATTTCTTGCTGTGAATGAACAGTCTACTGCCAAATTACAGGGAGGCTCAGCACTGCGTGGAATTAATTCTGGGATGGCTGCTGTTGTTGGTGCTCCTCTTGATGTTTCAGTACCATCATTCAGTCGGGTAGTACTGATGATCTCGTTTGGAGCATAAGTCCCAGAGATGGTAGTGTCTGTGCTGTCCGATGACGAGGTAGCAGTGGCAGAGCTGGTGAAAGTGGTATAACAAGTCACACAAGCAGTGGTAGTCCCTAGTGGTATAGGAACTGTGTCACCAGTTCCCAGGGCTGAGCTCCCGGATGCTGTGTCTGCTTTTTGTACTGCTGTATCAGTTAAGTCTGGAAATGCCACTGCAGTACCTGTGTCAACCATTGTTGCAGAATCTAAACTTTTATTAGGAACGGTAACAGTAACACTAGTACTAATAAAGTAAGTCGAAAATAAAGTGTTAGTAATGGGAATATTAATACTAGAAACACTCTCAGCATCAAATACAATGGCATTATCAGTACTACTAGTAGTTTCTACAGAATCAGAGGTATCAGTGGTACCTCTGACAATAAGAATATTTGGAGTGCTTGTCGAAGTTTCATCTTTGATCACTCCATACATTAAAAGTGTGGTAGTACTCTGTGTATTAGCAGAAGCTGTACTGGCAGTGACAATACCATCATTAAGGAATGAACCACCAGTTGCAGTGACAGTAGTAGCAGTACCTAAAATATTGTCAGTAGAAGTTGTCGTAGTAGTCTCAGATGTAGAAGTGATAGTAGTAGTGTCTCTAACAATGTCAGTAACTCCATCTGATGTGGCAGAAGGTCTGATAGAAGCTGTTGGGTTTGAGTCACCAGCCACTGTCAGAGAGGAAAAGTTACATTAGTTTTTGTTTTTCCATGAATGCTAAGCAATATGTCAGAAGGCCAAAAACTGGAAATCTCTGCTTTAGTTAAATATGAGAAACGCAACCCAGACTTTAAAGCTGCAGATAAGGCTTTTGTTGTTTTATGTGTTATGTTTGTCGCCTTTAAATTCCTGCTAATTATAGTTCATAGTGGTATGCTTCCTTGACCTGTTGAAATCGACTTTACTAAAACAGTCTTTGTTTCAGCAAAGCCCTGATTAGTTTTACAACCATTTACCGTAACTTCATTGAGTGTGAAATTTTGATTTTCAGAGAGGTAGTTGCTTTTACAATTAGGAAGTGTTTCCTTAACACTCCTGCTTCTGATGGAATGTTGATATAATATCTAAATGATAATTAACAAGAGTTTGATGTAATGATCTTCTTTATGCATGCTAGGTCATGAGCTAACATTTTTTGCAAATGAATTGTTGAAAATACTGCAAGTCTGTCAGACACAGACTCTACCCAGCACAGTTACTGTGAAACCCTAACCCAACAAGTGGAGCTAGTCCAAATAGAGCATGTATACTGAGGTATAAATGAGGCCCGCCTGACTCCAGACCTGGCTCACAAACAGCCAGACTGTTCCCAGTGTGAAAAGGACATTTTTCTAAGCATTTACGTAGTAAAGATCGGCGGAAAATAACCAATCACAATATTAAATAGAATAGGTTTTAGTCTAGGCTTAGAATACGGGTGTTGTAAAAGCTTATCAGTTCTCACAAAGTTAGAAGTACAAGGATGTGTGTGTGTGTGTGTGTGTGTGTGTGTGTGTGTGTGTGTGTGTGTGTGTGTGTGTGTGTGTGTGTGTGTGTGTGTGTGCGCGCGCACTGTTATTAACTAACCTAAATCATCAAATTTTGTTGTTAGAAGATAGCAATATATTCTTAATTCATTGAAAGATATACTCTGAAATTATCATTATCCACAAATACAACTGAACCCTAAAAAGGTTCTATTAGTGTGTGAGGTATGAATTGATTTTATCATTGGTTCATAGTCCTAAATCTATCAACTGTGACTGGTTGGTATCTGAGCTTGTTGTACTGGTGCTTATGTCTTGATCTCATAATGCAACAATGACAACAATAGTACTGTTGTCAGTGTGACAGACAGACATGATCAGAAAAAAGGTGTGTTCATGCACGGGCGAACAGATGATCACACAGACAGAAAACCAGACACCAGCTGAACAGGGGTGCTTACTGGCTGCTGTTTCTGTTGCTTCACCTGTAAAACATGTGAAAGGATCAGTGTGTAGAGGAAAAATTAAATAGTTGTCTAAAACATGAAAAATTTTTCAGTTTCACTAAAAATGTAATCATTGGATGTATTTGGAGGTTTTCAGGTACATACAGATGTTGGCTGTGCCTTTGGGCAGAGGCAGATATGATCCTGGTTTCCAGCTTTGAGATTCAAACCCAAGGCTGCATCGTTGACAGTCCTGTCCACTTGTGTTGTGATCACATTCACATTGGAGTGTTGCATCACGTAACATGCACTGAGATGCATGGAGGTTACATTTACACCTGCAGGAGACATACACATTTGTTATTGAAATACATTTCTACAGTGAAAATGGTCTGCATGATATGCATATGGCATATTAATGATCAGCTAATCTCATCAGGACTCTGGAGGATCATGGCTTTAGCCTCTAGTTTGTCTGTGAGGAACTTTGGAGTAACAGTTGAGCTGGATCTGACCTTTGACGCTCATATAAAGGTTTCCAGGAGCACTATTTTTCATTTAACATTACAAAGATCAGGTCAGACTAAGTCAGAATGATGCTGAATGTTCGTCCAGCATTTGTTCTTGAATGGTTGTGATACAGTGTTATCAGGGGGTATGAAGAAGTTCTGTCAGAACCTCCCGCTCCAGCTGGGTTTCTGTAAATATCCCAGATATGTGACTGTGACATCCTCTAGCTAAATAAATCTAAATAGATTTTTTTGGCAAAGGGGTGGGGAAGTAGCATAGCACGTTTTACCAAATTTAGATGTTACCTTGCTGGTACATCGATATTTGAAATTGCATAGAAGTATTTGAGCAAGTTATCTCTCTGAACATAGGTTCCTCCCAGTGCTGGACGCAGGAGTCGCAACCGCAGGTTGGTGAAGGTGAAGAAGTCTTTCAGATTCTTCATGATCTCCATACGGGTGTACAAGGCGTCCATGTTGATCAACTTTGGACCTGCGAACACTCCAAACCTAGCACGCACCTCAAATACAACAATTTTCTCTTCCTGTTGGTGAAACACATTGAGCAAGTAAACTGTCTCATTGCACAAATATTGATTAATGCTTCAATGATATATCAATGTTGTCATGATCATGATAATTTAGTCCTGAAATGAGACTGTTCCAGTAGGAAAATAAACACCTACCTTTGCCCCAACCCAGCGAGAGTACTGCTCAGTACAAATGACCCGGGTTAAGTTACTTGGTGCTAAATCAGAGACCCTTTTGGGTGACATTCCAAAAGCCTCCAGACAGTCATCAGCGTAATATTGATATGGCTGCCAGGTTACACCTGAAACATCAACAAATTCTTACAACTTACAGCCTCAGTCATCTATGATGTATGTCCACTTGTTGAAGCTTTTGTGAGGATCCAGGTTTCTTTTTGTTTTTGTCCTTGATTTGTTCTGGATTCTTTTAGGTTCAAACTGTTCATATAACAATGCTGTAACTACTTATTATCACTCCTGACCAGAACCCTGACCTACTTTAGCTGATGTTCTATCACCTCGGGATAGCAGGGGACAACCTGAACATCCTGTGACACTCCATCCCCCATTTTCTTATATGTTCCTTTTGTATATATCATGCTTTGTTTTATCATGTGACGCTTATGCTTTATCATATGACGTTTACACTTACGCTTATTGTAATCTTACATGTTCGTGTGCTAGTATAAGAATAAACCTCACCAGGGCCCACACTTGTAGCCCACACTGCAGACGTGTGGTTGCCCTTGCAGCAAGTAAACTGAAGCTTCCGTCTCATTCCTCTGATGGCAACAGCATGGGAAGAAAACTGATCACTTTCTCCCCAACAGATTCATACATAGTTTTTGATGACTTTACCTAAATTTGGGTTGCTGTTTGTAGTCCACTTCATAGCCAAAATTTGATCTTTGGATTTTTGTCCTCCATGCCTTGTTTGGAAAATTAACCTGGACTTGACCTCATTCCATGCCAAACTTCAGTTAGTTCAACCTTTCTCATTCTCTGCTCTGGCATTCGGTCATGATGCATTGAACAATTCCAGTTATTATAGACCCAGTGTTTACTAACCATGTTTTGGAAGCCTTTTTTTGGTGAGTCACTCTCATTTTTTAGATTTGATGTACAGCAAAACTTTATGACAGTTGCAATGTTTGAGACCATTTGACTTGCCACCAGGATCAATTTTTAATAAATTTTGATTTATCAGATCCCTGTGGTTGTAAGTCTCCATAGAGAACACTTGATTAAACTCATGGGGATTTGGACTAAATTGTACACTGTAATTGCACTATGAATGGTTCCTTTTAATTTTGTGGCTGTGTAATAAATCAGGCAAAAATATACACAATTATGAAACATGAGACTGTAGGTGAGAACTGGCACTAGAGTAGAGTGTAGCTGGCTGATGAGGAAGAGCAAGAAGGCCCAGTTCAATTAAGAATGATAAAATTAGTTCAAACTTTAAAGGAAAGCAAACTTGGTGTAGAAGTCCAAACCGAAACATCAAAACCTACAGGTAACAGGTAGAAAATGAAGTCCAAGTAAAAGTAATGGCTGCATTGACTGGGGCAGAAATGACCATCTCTTTATCATCTCTGTTTTAAACACCACTTGATGTTGTAAACATCTAAACTCTTAAGGCATTACATGGACCCATTTTCAGATTCAGAGGTTTAGATATTGTGATAAAGTAAATTATTAAAGTGGATTTCTCAGTTCTTTGTTTAAATGCCCAGCAATTATCATCTGATTTTGCCTCCAATTTTCAAGAATCTGATTTTGTTAAAATGCTCACTATTTATTGATTCAGTACTTATGAGGTAATACAGGAAAGCCCTACAGCGCATCGTGAACATAGCTGGGAGGATTATTGGTGCACCACTCCCCTCCCTGTACGACACATACACCACCCATCTGACCCGCAAAGCCATCACAATTGTGAGCGATGCAAGCCAAACGCACTCAACCTGTTCAGGCTCCTGCCATCTGGAATGAGGTACAGGAGTCTCCACTTTCACACTACCAGACTCTGCGAAACTTCTGAACTCCCTCCCCTCCCCTACCCACCCTCAGCCCCAGCCAGCAGAGCCAACAAACTGCCTGAATCCCCCCTAAAAGCAATCACTGACTCACAGAGTTGATCTGCACTATGTAACCTACAAACACATGCTGCTATTATTTTTATCATTATTACTGGTAGCCTTACTGCTGCTATAAGACCATCTTTGCACTAAAAACGCTCACCAACACTTAAAACCAGGGCTGCTACCCCACAGTACACTACTTTCCAAATATACTGTTGAAACACAACTATCGTTAAATTTGTATCCTGTAATTTAAATCCTCCTATTTTAGTACCAGTTAAACAGGATAGGCCTTAAGGTATTTGTTTCTGTTGTGCCTGCGCACTCTGTTGTTTAAAACCTGCTTGTCAGTGAGAAATGCAATCTCAATTTCTTTGTATGTCAAGTACATGTGAAGAAATTGACAAATAAACAAATTCAATTAATTTCAATTCAACATTGGCTCTTTGTGGTATAACCCTACCCCTAACAAGTACATTCACTTTCCATATTCCCTTCGATCTGATATTGCTTTTCACATTGTATTTGCCAGCAGCTTTATTTTGAAAGGCACAAATAGTTACAAGCAAGAGGTAGATCACATTTTTCACCTTTGTCCAGTGATTTCTCCAGCACCATGCTGGTTGGTCGGCCATACTCAAAAGTGAGTGTGATGTCATCAACTAGCTCCAGACTTTTGTTCCATGACAGAGTGATGTTGGCCAATAGTGGTTCAGGAAACTTGGACCATGTGACTGATTGCCAATAGGTGATGAGTCCTCCCCGCTCCCTGTCTCCCATCAGCTGTGGTGGGTGAGACAGGTCAGGGCTGGAGGCATCACACTCATCACTGCACAGGTATGGGTTCTCCTGCAGCACAATGAGCAGGACAATGTTTAGTCAGGCCTGTACCTGATTATTTGGAAAACTGAAGAAGTGTCAAATATTCACAGTGTTCACAGTCTAGCAAATAGTGGTGGCTCCTGACAAATTTCTGAGGGGGTTACTGTTGCAATAATTGGAAACGTTCAATGGAAAAAATAATAATAAATTAAAGACTGAGCTCATGTTATGATGTTACATTCCATTTTCTTATTTGGTTTGACACTAAAAAAAATCACTTTAAAACATATTCAGTGAACATTTGGCTTGCAATATGCAATCAATACAACTATTTACAATTTAATATGTGGATACCAACAAAACTCACCATTTAATAACACACTCACTAATCACTTGTACTGTAATTTTTCTGGCTTCTCTTTCAAGCAGGCATAGTGACCTTTTACCCTCTCATAGAAATCGGGCATGTTCATCATAGCCAATGCATTCAGACATTCCAATCTGATTGTATTTCTCAGGAACTTCTTGATTCTCTTCAACACGGTGCTTATAAGATTGATCAACAGCACCACAGTCTCAGAAAGGGGTCCTTTATGTTATAGCTCTGTAGAACCTGGCCAGAGCTCCACAGCAGCCCCTTTCATAGATGAGATAAATTTAATTCCTGAGATTTTGTTTAGCATAGGGTATTCCCTCACTGTGGTATTCAGAGCCTCTTCAGGGAATGTTGTCAGATGCCAGTAAAACATGGCACCCACAAGATGGCTGGTGAAGGAGAACCCGCCACTATTGACCAGTCCACAAAAAATCCCAGGGTTGCTGGCTCCATTACTTTTATCCATGTCTTGCAAAGCTAAATCAAACACTCCACAGAACTTTACACAGCCAATAAGGTGGTCTAGGTTCTTGGGCACCTCACCGTTGTGAGAGCACACAGCTGTCCTGTAGCTCTCATCCAACTGTGCTGCCATGTTAACTGTCGCAAAGGCTGAAAGTTTTAGGCAGGTGTCCATATGTATCTTTGAAGCTTCACATTTCTTCTCTTTTTCCAGAGATGGCATTATATCACTGACACCTGTCTTTGTCCAGGCAGTGTCGATGTTGGTATCAGGGTGAAGCCAGACACAGGGGTAGTAAATCAGAGTATTAGCCACGTTTTCCATTTGTACCAGCTCCTGGTAATCCACGACTGTATGTCCTCCCGCTTTTGTTGGGCACGCACACACACGCACGCACGCACGCGCCCTCTCGGATTGTGCAGCCGCTCGGTGATATGAGGACGTCTCACTTTTGTTGACACCTGATTGATATTTGAATTTGGTCTGGGTGGGCCCAATTCTTTAATAGGCAATTTATCAACATTGCTTTGACTGCTGAATGGCAAATCCCTCAGTGAAATTAATTGTTAGCAAATGTAGCCATGTCAATTTTTTGGTCTTCTGACCCATGCACGCACTGCACGTATATAGTCCTCTCATCAGGGCTGCAGGTAGACACTTCCACTGTTCAGGAAGGTTATCCCTCGAAAACCATTAATTCCAACTTCATCAACAGCCTTCAACAATGAAGCAAGCAGTGCCTGTACACCATGGTCATGGTCCTGTCTAAAAAGAATTTCTTAGGGATTTAATTTTGTGATCTATTGTATTCAGAAGAAGAAAATGAAATGTTTGCACACACATCAATTCTTGACAATGAATCTGACCTCTGCATTTAACCCATTTTGTTTTACACACCAGTAGTGAACACACACATAGGCCGGGCACAGGAGCAATGGGCAGCACTTTACAGCACTTTGGGAGCAACGGGGATTGGGTGCCTTGTATATTTGTATATACCATGCACACACATACACATACACACGCACGCACAGACTGATGAAGGACTTCCCATGAAGCACTAGGCATTTGCACTGTGGGGTCTGCATATTTATGTTAATCTGCATATTGTAACATATGCCACACTATACATGTGTAATTGATAATAAATCAGATGAAGATTGTTGTTTTTTTGTGTCATCTTTTTCTCAACCAATCAGAACCTGACTTTGTGTGTGTTTGTGTTCCACTAACATACATGTAAAGATTTACTTTGATGTTAATAAGATTACTAATCCTATTGCTGCCTCCTTTCAACTAATCTGGTTTACATAGCTGCTCGCAAGCTAACTGTAGCTAATCAGATAATCAGGTGATTCTGCGCTGTAGTTATGTAGTGTTAGTTAAAAGTTGGCTAAATGTTGGTCACATGATAAAACAATGTAAATGGTTTAATATGATCTGGTTACAAGATCATAATGATTCTAAATGACAGTTTAAAACTGTTTCGGTTGCTCTGTAAGCATGCTTGTTTGAATTTGTCGATGCATATGTGCTTTGGGAAATTATATTAATGAATCATTTATATTTAATATTCATTATATCTGCTCCACTACATTAATAATTTACAGATATATTTCCCCCAAAAGAACAATTACACCCACAGCAGGGTGTCTGTGAATATATTTGAGTGCATTGATGCATGTGCATGTGCGATTTGGTTAGAAAAATGTCTTAATGTATTATATTATAATGTATTGCTAAGATAACCTTGATGCAGGGAGTCAATATAGGATCTCTCTTTTTTTTTTTTTTTTTACAGTGCACATTCACACACACAAATGTAAATTGGTCCAATAACAAGCTTTCTGCAGGTTTGTGTTCAATCAGTTGTGTGGCACTGACCAGTGTGCAGAATCTCTCAGGTGGGTTTCCACAGGTGATGCCAGGGGGGTCAACTCTGATCTGCATCACCTCTTTCATGTTGGAAGGTGAAGGTTGACATGCGTAAAACTCCCATCCTGGCCCCCCTTCAGAGTCCCGCAGATTCCGACATACATCAAACTGACATTGAACCAGCAGTGGCAGGAAGAGCAGTAATGTAGCAATAGTGGCGGGTTGGGCAGCCATACTGGTCAGACTGGCAGAAGGTAACCAATAAAGTTACATCATTCAAGTCGCTGCCCACTTTTTAATCCACACCATCAAACACAATGTCATGGTTACCTGTTTTTTTCCTTCACAGTTGGAGCCTTGGTTCACAATGGCAATGTCAGATCAAATCTGTGGGAAATCCTGTGGGAAAAACTGAAAAAATAATTTGAAGGAAGAGACTGAGTTTATAAAAATGCAAACATATTTTAAACAAACCTGGAACATTACAGACCATGCAGCACTCCAGTACAGTTGAAATGTTCTGACCTGTACAGAGGATGGACCAAACAACCTTTCCACAGACTCATTGTCCAAAAAAAAGAGCTACATCAGGACAGAACTCATCAGGTCTCTTTCAATTAAAGGAGAAAAAAAAGAAATGCCATTCTGACACATAGAGCATGTATTATCTAAGGGAGGAGACATCTATGTTAAACATTCAACTCCAAACAAGATGAGGTCACCGAACATTTAACACTTGACCAAAATGGCCACAATTTAGTTCACACTGGCTTGTGTTTGAACAGAGTCACATCATCAAGGGTTAATGATGCTGGTTTGTTAACCAGTCCAACCTCAAAGTTTTATAAACCAGAGACACTGAACCAGGTTTTTAGAATTTAAGAGGTTTTTTAATGAGAGGTCACACACTCTCTAATAGAAAAGAATAAATGCCCTAGGTTGGTGGTAGCTGAGCCTGTAGGAGACTGGGCTAAAAGGCAAAGGGCTCTTGGTTCAAGCTCTGGTGCACAGTACAAAACTTGGGAGGTGTTCTGGTAGTAGGAGGAGGTGCCAGGACATCTTCAGTGCAGTGCCAAGTTACCCCGGAGCAAGCTACTGGTAGGTACCCGATAAGCCATAACCCCATAAATAAAGCAGTCCAGAAAGAGAAGAAAGGATAAGAAGGAAAAATGCCCTAGGGAAAAGGATTTAACTACTATTAACTGGATTATTCAGGACCCACATCAACATCTCCAAACATCTGAATCACTAAAATATGAAAATAAAATATCAAAATATAATTTTCTTCTGTTCTGTATGACATGATGACTGTCTCACTGTAACAATTAATCTGATGACACTCACCTGGTTGCCTTTAGGGTCAACAGAAAACAGGTATTTTCTTCATCCTCTCTTTTTCTCTTCTGTTTCTTTCCTAATCTCAATCCAATCCAATTTCTCTGTGCCCCTCCCCACCTCGTATCCACCCATTTTATCTCTGTCACTCAGTTCTCAGGTCCTCCTCCTTAATGCTCCTCCCATCTCACTACACCTCCCCCTCATTCTGCTCCGCCCCCACTTTCCTCTTCATTTTGAATTTGTATCCCACTCAATTTATCAATTAACCAGTTAATCTGTCTCTTAATCAATTGACCAAGAGATGGACAGCACTCATTAGGACTTTTTTAGGGAAAGCTGCAGCATAAATTCATTTTAGTGACATACAACAGACAAATCCCCTGCTCATCTCCTCCCCTTCCACTGAAAAAGCTATAAATCAGCAATGGTTTGCCCCTTAATAATACTTGAAGATACCATTTACTATTTAATTTATATTTCTGTTTCTGTTCTATTTATGTTTTATATAATTAAAGACAAACATAGACAAAAAGTCCATTGAGACAAAGAAAGCACACCAAGATAGTGTATACACAAAACCAAAATAAACAAATTAAATTGACTAATAAAGTGACCTTAGTATGTAATGTTATAATTATCCAATCAGTAGCTTAGTCTGGTGTAAATATAAACTATGTTCTACTAATTAGGACAGAAATTGGGTTCTAAATCTTATTAAATTTGACTGGCTACAGCTCAACAGCCTATTTTTGTCAAGTTTTAAAAGACATCCTTCAGCCAGCATGCATGGGAGGCAGATCAGACTTCCATCTCAATAGAATTGAGTGGCAAAGGTTGGCAAATGGTTTCCCCCTTGGTGGGAGGAGAGGCTCACTTGTTTTAAAAATCTTTAAAACAATTATTAATTTCGAGCAGGTCAGAGGTTAAACCAGATTCTTTCTGTATTTGAGTCATTCATTGGGAGGACAATTTGACAGTCTGTGAGCCAATAATTTGCTTTGTCTCCATGCTCATAGAATGTTGACCTGGACCACAACAGTTGCTTTCTAGCATGTTGTGTCGTTCATAGGTCAGGTTTAGTTTGCATTAAAAAAATTCTTTATATACTATATATCCAAGGTAGTTTTCTCTGTCAACTAGACTGTGTTTCTTCTCTTTGAAGACGTTTCACCTTCTATCCAGAAGGTTTCTTCAGTCCTGAAATCGCTGGGGACCGAGCTTGAAAATATAGCCCCTATGGACCATTGGCATGTTAATGATCTGAGTGGTCACCTGAGAGTCGTTGGCAGGATCGTTGATAGAGTCGTTCACCTAGTTTCGGTTGAGGTGTCTCTCCTTTGTCTGCTGCCTCACTTGGTGGCGAGTCACCAGGTCTCCTGGAATGGTGTGAACTTTGGTTTGTTGTTGGAAGGATTGGAGGACTGCATTGTACATGGGTGAACCAAATGTTCACACCATTCCGAAACTAGATGAACTTGGATAACGATGACCTGGATGATTGAGAATCTACACAGACACATATACTATATACATCTGGAGATGATCTTTACATGTTGAATAGGTTAGATCTAATTCGATTAGTTTCTGAGCAAATCGATTAAATTTTCCCCTCCAAGTGTTTTTTGTGTGTCTCAATTATTATATTTCGCCTTGAATATAAGCTCTCATAGCCTCCCATAGCAGCAAGGAAAAGATACTATGGATTTTTTTCTGCTTGCAATAATAAATCTAAGAGGCCATGTATAAATTTCACAAATTCGTCTTCCAAGACCAAGTGAGAATTTAAATGCCAGGGCACACGTGTTTTCAGCATGTTTTAGATGTAGATGCACCGTCAGATTAAAGAATCCTTTTTATATGGAGAGATTAAATTTAAGAACTGCTTATGCACTAAGTAGAAATCCATACAAGTACAGTATATGTATATGATCAACTGGTACCCCCGAGTTCAACCATTCCAAATTCTTCCACTAATTGTGTGATTAACAGATGATTTTGAGAGTGTGTTCATATCAGAGTATGGTCTACCCAGATTGAAGTGGATCCAGCAATTAAAATCGCCCCCTCCCCATATTAAATTGAGGTAATATAGATTGGAGCATAAACATTTGCCAGTATTTATTTATTTATTTTGCCAGTGATAATTTAAATAAATCTGATCTTAAACAATCAAATATATGCCTAAGGGATCTGTTATAGTTTTAGCATGAATAAAAGGATTAGATTTATATAAAAGTAATGCCACATCCCTAGCTCAGCTTCAGTCCCACCCGGACCCTCCTGAATTTGAGTTTATCTGAGTTTATGGGTTTCCTGCAAATAAATAATATTTGCATTCTTATGTTGTAAGTACTGTAAAACTTAGTTGTGCTTAATTGGATTGTTCAGGCACTTACAGTTTAGGTATGTGAACTTAATATCAATACCCAAGGTCAATGGTTAAATATAAGACATATAAGATAGAATAAGATAAGATAGAAATGACACTGAATAAGGTATATGTGTACCAATTATTTCTGTAACTCCCCAATACTCTAAAATAAAGACATTGGGCCAGATTCACGAAGCGTTCTTACGAACAAATTTGTTCTTAAGTCCCACTTACGAACAGTTGACGAAGATTGTGGCATTCACCAATTTCTTCTTATCCTGGATTTATTCTTAGGTAAGAACAAATCCTACGAACACTCAGGAGTACTCTTGCGCACATTTCAGTGCCGACATGTTGGCATGGTTGTGTTTTCTTCTCTTGTGCAGTTCAATAAAATTCAATATTACAATGATAATTCTGTCATATTTATTTATTTATTTGTTTATTTCCTATTTTTGGTGATTTACGGAGAATTTTAAAATTACGTAAATGTGCCAATGACTTAACATTAATCAACCAAATTGGAAACCATGCCAAAACTGTCTTTTTATTTGATTTTATCTTGATTTATTTTATTAGGGGATCGAGGATATGCCCTGGCTCCCTGGTTGTTGACACCACTGACCAACCCTCAGACTCCACAGGGAGTTTTATTCAATCAGATGCATGCGCGCAGTCGCTCCACCATTGAACGCACCATCGGCATGTTAAAGGGGCGCTGGATGTGTTTGGACACAGAGCCACAACCCCGTGAGGATGTGCGTCCTGACGCAATGATGGGGCCAGACTGCAGGCACGCGGTTCACGTTCGAGCGCGATTAATTGCCCGTTTGTGAATAAAATGCATTATTGTCACAATCCGAGCACAGCTTTTACACGTTTTTTTTTGTTTTTTTTTTTTACATTCTTTTTTTACATTCTCGTTGATTTCTTTAAGCGTGTTGGCTATAGTCATCAGGGTTGAGGCAATTTTATCAAGCATGTTAGCCATCCTTTCTTGATTGTTCAACACGGCGTCAGAAATCAGGCGTGGAGAGGCAAGCTTTGGGCATTTCACTTTGGGCATTTTGCTGCTTTTTGCTCCGTCTACAGGGTCCTGCTGCAGTTCCTTTTATGGGCATTAGTGGGCGGTGACTTATGCTAATCGTATGTTAATTAGACTCACCTGGCACGCGCTTTCAATTTACGAACAGATGGCATTCATCAATCTAAGAACACAGCTGCGAACAATTCTGGGGCTTACGAACGCGTTGATGAATCCGACGTAGGGTTTTCTTAAAAAACTTCTTAAGGACAACTTAAGAAAGAATCTAAGAAGATTCGTAAGAACATATTGGTGAATCGGGCCCAATGCTTTTTACAAGAAAGTAAGTTAGTAGTAAGGTTAAGCTGAAATTGTACAATCAAGAACTGGAAAAAGTCAGGCATTTTAAGCTTTTAGGGGTATGGTTTGATGAAAAGCTTACATCTGTTGGCAGGAATTTTTTCAGCCTTCTCTTCAGTTCCTTTATGTTGGGGAGGAGAAGGCGGAAAGGCCTTTCTGCTTAGAAGGCACCTGTCTGCATGTTTATGTCCAGAGTAACAGATGATTGTCCTTTGATTAAAGTTGAATATTTTGGATGAATATATGAGGAGCCATAGCACGTACACACACACACACACACACACACACACACACACACACACACACACACACACACACAGGGCCTTTAGCACTGAACTTTTTCACCCTTAACATGGGCAGTGCAAATTCAGAAATTATTTCTAAAATGTAAAAAGTTACTTAATTTAATGCAGTATTTAGCAGGGACACTATGGGGAGCAGACAGTAGAACACTGAAGTCACGGGATTTATTAGGGCTACACTGGACTATGGTGCCATCGTATATTGTTCGGCAGCAGAACAAACCTGATACAATACAACATCAGTGTCTTGGAATGTGTACAGGGGCCTAGCAGCACTACCCGTAGAGATGGGGGAGGAACCATTGGAGATAAGGAGGGATCAACTAGCATTAAACTACGAGGTCAGTATCCAGGGTCACAGTCAAAGTTGCAAAGCAACTTCAAAAACATCAATTACACATCAGTCCAACAGTACTCTTGCAAGTCATCCAACTCTGGATTCTTCTTGATGCTAGAGTAGACTTCTCATAATAATTAGATCAACGGAATGATAGGAATTGTGTTCTCAATTCCCAAATGGCTCAAGCATACATTGATAGTTATTACAATTACGTCCAGATATATACTAATAAATCAAGGAGCTCACATAAAAGATGGAAATAGGTCTGATTGTACCAGTTTGGTGTTTTTAATGGGGTAGAGAATGATGACAAGTCAATTCACACAGGAAAAATATTGGCACTGTTGTTGGCTATACAGTGGGTGGAAGATCTAAGACCAATGAGAGTAAATATATGTTCAGATTCAAGCTCAGCTCTAGCAAGTTTAGATAATCATTCAGTAGACCGATAATAGACCAGATATTCTATTCGAAATACAGCAGACACTTAACAGAATTCCAATGTTCATTTTAGGGTGATGGGAAATGAAATGGTAGATGAAATTGCAAAAAGAGCTGCAAATAATAATATAGATTTAAAAGATAGGAGTAGGAAGGAAGTCAAAATATTGAAATAATCGAGAAGTGGCAAAAACATGGGGAGAAAGATAGGGAAGGAAGATGGTATTATGGAATCCAGAGAAAGGGGTGTGTGTGTGTGTGCAGGGAGAGACAGGAGAGAGGAGGTGGCGATCACACGACTCAGATTTGGGCACACAGGTTTAAATAATATATTGTATAAAATAGGGAAATACAACATGAGTGGGTGGGACTACTGTGGTGAGGAAGAGACATGTGGACCACTGTCGAAGATATGAACTACCAAGGTCCTTGGTAGTTTGTATTCTCTACAGTGTGGGTACATAGATCTGGCACCTCAGTAAACAAAAAATACAGTTGCATGTGAGTGATATTCTGTGGAGTGGGTTGGGAAGTGAGGGCATCAGAATTGTGCTGAAATTTATGACAGGAACAAAGTTAATAGAGAGACTATAGTTTATATAGTACACTACTACTACTACTACTACTACTACTACTACTACTACTACTACTACTAATAATAATAATAATAATAATAATAATAATAATAATAAGTTTAGAGCTCTATCCTGGGTTGTCCTCCTGACCAGTTGGTGGCGGTAATGCACCCGAACATTGCCAATCGTTATAAAATAAGGACGAAGAAGACAATGATGACAGACCATTCTCTACAAACTTCAAATGGACCGTCGTTAGAAAAACAAGATGGCGGATGTTGTGAACGTTGGTGTAAATCTAGAAGCCTTTTCTCACGCAATCAACGGTATTCAGGCATTACGATCGAGCGTAAGTCGCGTGTTCGACTTCTTGAAAGATGGAATGAAGAATAGAGAGAATCTGGAGGGACGAGAGAAGCTGTTTTTAACCGAGTTTCAGGACAACCTACAGGCGGTCAACAGAGACCTTAAGTAAGTTAGAGCAAAGACAGCCAGAGCTTTGATAGAAAACAAAATAAATAATACAGTCAGATTTTAGATTATAAAAAAAATATAAAACAGACTACAGTCAGACCTTTGCTATTAAAACAATAGAAACAGGAGGGTATACAGTCTCAAAAAACAACCATTAAAAATATTTTAACATGACAGACTCCAATTAAATTTATCTGAATTTAAACAATGTAAAATGGTGTTTTTTTCCCAATTGTACCATATTTACTATACTTCGTGGTGTGTTATTTTGGTTGTGCATGTTTGAATCTTAGTGAGCTGGAGCGTCTCAGTGGGTTGGTTGGTCGTCCCTCAGAGTCTCATCCTCTCCATAATAGCGGCCTGCTGAGTCTGGACCCGGTTCAGGATAAAACGCCTCTGTACTCTCAGCTGCTACAAGCTTACAAGTGGTCCAACAAGGTTTACTCCTCGTCACACACTTGCAGTCATTGGTAGAGAAGTCCTTCAGCCATGAAGAAAAATCTTTTCATTAAAAAAATGCATATTTATGCTGACAAAAGTGAAGAAAAATATTTTGATTAATTAAAAAAGTGATTTATTATTTATTGACTTCAAAAATTCTCATATTATTCATCAGATTTAATTCATATTCAGTTGTTGTCTCACACCTCTATAGTCAGCACATCCATTATTTGATTATTGAGTTATTGACAGATTTTTCTGGATTATACTTTATCTTCTCTTTTTGAGACAATGATGATGATTTATGTATTTCTCAATAGTTACAGTACCATGCCGGTTTGGCTTCCAGTTTATTGAACCAACAATCACTAAAACGATCAGCCAATCAAATGGGGGCTTCAGCCAAGAGAAGACCTAAAGTCCAACCAAGTACTTTGGTGCTTCCTCCTCAGTGAGTATTGCAACATTACAGGCATTTTGGTGATCTTCACTGAACACATGTATTTTTTGTTTGGTTAGACTTGTGTGTAACACACAATCACAATGACATCCACATCACTCCATTGTCACTAACACACACTCTCACATGCGACGCAGAAGACTTCTGAAAACCCAAAAGAAAAGCCTTTCTGTTCCATTGTGTAAACATAGTCTGAGAGCCAGATCTGACTTTCCATTACATAAAAGAAAAAAGACAGCAAGTGTAGTGGTACCCCGTTACACCGATCAATTAAATGAGAGGAACGTAGCTTTCACTCTCAACTAATCTTTAAATAGCCAAGATCCAGTGATGATCGAGCTAGTGTTCTGGCAGTTTCTGCTAAGTCCAAGTCTGTAATCTCATCACTTTTATGGCTATACATTTGAAGAAGACATTTCTTTACCATATTTTCCAGGCCATAAGGTGCATCGGGATTTAAGGCGCACTGCCAAAAAAACGGAATGGGTTTTTTCCGCACCAGATTATGATGCGCAAAACAGTCAGATAACTCACACGCAATCAAAATAACATTATTCACTTAAAATACAAAACAATAAACTCACTTTTTAGCTCACTCCTATTCAACAAATCAATTGAAGTCTTCATCTTCATGGTCTGAGTTTAACAGCTGGGCGATTTCGGTCGGACAACATTTGAGCCTGATATTTTAGCCCAGGCATCCATGATCCACTGGTAGATAGTGGCGTAACTCACCCGATGTGAGTTTCTCACTTTATTCCTCCTCAAACTTTGTTTGGTCTTCTTTATGTGGCGCAGTTCGTCTTCTTGCTTCCTCCACTTCCACACCATCGATTCATTAATATTGAATTCTCTTGTAGCTGCTCTATTCCCATGCGTGACTGCGTGACTGATAGCTTTCAGTTTGAAATCTGCTTCGTAAGCATGCCTCTTAACTGGTGCTGTTTTGGGGTCCATATACCGGTACACACACCCATGCTGACTACTGTAACCCTATAAGTGGTGCACTTGATTTATTCGTAGTCACATTAAAACTTTAACAGATTTTAAAATCGGTTTGACATCAGTAAGCACAAACAGAATTTATCCATACACAAGCTGCACCGGATTATTAGGCACGCAGTCGATTTTTGAAAAGAATTATGGATTTTAAGTGCGCCCTATAATCCGGAAAATTCGTTAAAGAGAATTTTGTTGAATAAAGTGTTGCTGACTGCACTCTTGCTACAGTTTGTAATCTCCTTCTGTGTGTGCAGGTATGTGGATGACGTCATCTCTCGGATTGGCAGGATGTTTCCTGACATGACCATTGAGCTGTTTAGACCAAATGGGAATTCAGCTGTTCTGCTGGTATCGATATGTTTACACTAAATGTCAGATATATCAGTGTTTTCAGTCATCCTGTCAGTATTACTAATACAGTGGCCAGCAAAGGTTTGGTCACCCGTGGTCAAAGTTCCTGTTACTGTGATATTGTGTCTCAGTAGTTATTCTTACTCTTTGGCTTTTAAAGCTGCAACAAGTGAAATATTTTTCACCGCTAGGTTCGCTGTTGTACTGTAGACGAAAACAAAGTGAGCCATCAGCCACAGCCTCTCTCTACCTCTGCGATCCACCTCTACCCCACCCTCTCGCGCATCTGCAAATGAAGATCTGCAAAGTCCTTGGACTTGCAAGGCTAATATTAGTCCAGCTTTTGTCCCATTCTTTAGCCGAAAATGTCTTTGCCAATTACTTTTTTTTCTTTAGAGGTAATAATGGATCATGATCGTTTTCAAATAAGCGTTTTGTTTCACTCTCTGCCATTTTCAAAAATACACCCACTGGCTGTTGCCATTTTTTGGGAGGGAGAGCCAAGGGTTGGCATCAGTGGGATTCACAGGAATGCATATGAACCAGCCAGCCTGGATTGTAACAAAGAGATCAACATACATGAAATCGTGCTATACTCTATATTGCATCTTTACATAGAGATTTTTAATTTCTGTCTAAAAGTGATGATTTTCACTTATTGCTCCTGTAATGCAGGAAAGAGTTGTGTGCTTGCTGTTTTACTCTTTCCTTGGTCTATTTATTGAAGTGTTTTCATACCATTTTTCTTTTTTACCAGACCTGGTAAGAGCTTTTGGTTTGTCCAACAGGTGACCCTGGGGAAGGTGTTAAAGGCCATTGTTGTGATGCGTTCACTGTTCATTGATAGAACCGTTGTTCGTGGTTTCAGTGAAAATATCTACAATGAAGATGGCAAGGTTAGGTTTTTAGTATTTACAGTTCACCTCTAATAAATATGTTTCTGTGGTAATCTTTCTCTTTTCTTCTCAGCTGGACATCTGGACAAAGTCTCAGTACCAGGTGTTTCAGAAGGTATGTTTGAAACGATCTCAATGGTCAGCACCATTTAAAACCACTCTTTTAAATTTGCGCTGTAAACTCTAAAAATCCAGGCGGTGACACCATTAAATACCACTAAAAGAGCCAAATGTCTTTCCTTTCTCCTGTGGAGCTGCAAGCACATAAATATAGTTTTAGTTTCAATGAGCTGATTATTAATTCAACGTCTGTCATTTCAGTGACAATGTCAATTAGTTTTGTTGTTGCTAGGTAACAGACCATGCCACCACCGCCCTACTGCACTATCAGCTGCCTCAGATGCCTGATGTTGTTGTCCGCTCCTTTATGGTAAGACTGATCTATAACAGGTTGATCATGCCTTCTCGGCTCTTCCACTCGCTCTCTACTTGCCTGTTTTCAGACGTGGCTGCGCAGCTATATTAAGCTCTTCCAGTCTCCCTGTCAGCGCTGTGGTCACTTCCTGCAAGATGGACTGCCTCCAACATGGAGAGATTTTCGGACCTTGGAAGCGTTTCACGACACATGTCGCATGTAATTTTTGTATTGTTTGTAAGTTGGTCAAAATAAAATTATTTTTTTTATAATTTTGTGCTGCCAATAAATTATCCTGATTGAGCTAATAATAAAAAAAACAGTCAGGCAGGACAAGGACGCGTAAGCTCAGGCGATCACGGAAGCAAAAGCTTGGATCTGGGAGAAATTCAAGGAGGCCATGGAGGAGGACTATTTGTTGCTCTCGAAGAAATTCTTACAAACCATCCGGCACCTCAGGAGGGTAAAGCAGTGCTCTACCAATACTGTACATTTGAAGTGGGGATGTTTGTGAGATGCTGAATTGCACCACTGCTTTTGCCTTGGTGTCTGCAGTGACTTAGGACCTTCAGTATAATTGAAGTTGTAGTGTTAAGCAGGTGGAAATAAGCACTTCCAGTGATTTCCAACTAGAAAAAGGTGGCTCCCTCTAGGTTGATAGGACGCTCCTCATGTGGAGTTATGTGTCTTGGGGTCTTGTTCATAATTGAGAGAAGGACAGCGTGAGATTGACGGGAGGAGCGGTACAATGGCCGTATTGTATTGCGGTCATTGTATCACTCTGTAAACCAAGAGGCGAAGCTCCCGCCTGGTCCATGGACATTCCTACCCTCATTTATGGTCATGAAGTTTGGGTCAACAACAAAAGCCCAGGTACAAACAGCTGAAATGAGTCTCCTCTTCAGGGTGGCATGGTGCTTGCTTAGAGATAGGTCAAGGAACTGTATTCGGAAGGAGTACAAAGCAGAGCCTTTGAAATCTCCTTTGTTATACAGACTGATTTTTAAATCACAATAATTGGGGGTCCCCAATCTGTGATGCAAATAGAATCTTAGTCAAACACCAGCGGTCTTGGGACACCATTGAAATGTCCGTCCGTCCGTCCGTCCGTCCGTCCGTCCATCCGTCCATCCATCCATCCATCCATCCATCCATCCATCCATCCATCCTCTACCGCTTATCCAGGGTCGGGTTAGGGTTAGGGAAGAGAAGGTTAGGGTTAGGGTTAGAGAAGCCCGGACTTCCCTCTCCCCAGCTACTTCTTCCAACTCATCCGGGGGGGATCCCCAGGCGTTCCCAGAGCATTCGAGAGACAACGTGTCTCTCCAACGTGTCCTGGGTCTTCCCGGGGGCCTCCTCCCAGAGAGACATGCCCTGAACACCTCACCAGGGAGGAGTCCAGGGGGCATCCTGACCAGATGCCCAAGCCACCTCATCTGGTTCCTCTCAACGCTGAGGAGCAGCGGCTCTACTCCGACCTCCTCCAGGATGGCAGAGCTTCTCACCCTATCTCTAAGGGAGAGCCCAGCCACCCTACGGAGGAAGCTCATTTCGCTTGTACCCATGATCGTGTTCTTTTGGTCATTACCCAAAGCTCATAACCATAGGTGAGAGTAGGAACGAAGATCGACCGGTAAATCGAAAGCTTCGCCTTTTGGCTCAGCTCTCTCTTCACCACAACGGACCAGTGCAAAGTCCGCATTACTGCTGATGCCGCACCGACCGCCTGTCGATCTCCTGCTCCATTCTTCCCTCACTCACAGGATCTCCTCCTTGACCCGGAGAAGGCACTCGGCCTTGGATTTGGAGGTGCTGATTCTCATCCCAGCTGCTTCACACTTGGTGGAGGTCGCGGGCCAATGACGACAACAGGACCACATCATCTGCAAAGAGCAGAGACCCGATCCTGAGGTCAACAAACCGAACCGCCTCAACACCATGACTGCACCTAGAAATTCTGTCCATAAAAGTTATGAACAGAATCAGTGACAAAGGGCAACCCTGGCAGAGACTATCCCTAACTGGAAATGAGTTCGACTTACTGCCAGCAATGCGGACCAAACTCTGACACCAATCATACAGGGAGCGGACAGCCCGTATCAAGGGGCCCGGCACCCCATACTCTCGTAGGACCCCTCAAGGGACATGGTTGAATGCCTTCTCCAAGTCCCATGCACCCTCGAAGACCCTGCTGAGGGTGTAGAGCTGGTCCACCGTTCCACACCCAGGACAAAAACAATATTACTCCTCCTTAATCCGAGGTTCGACTATCCGGTGGACCCTCCTCTCCAATACCCCTGAATAGACCTTACTAGGGAGGCTGAGGAGTGTGATCCCGCTATAGTTGGAACACACCCTCTGGCCCCCCTTCTTAAAAAGAGGGACTACCACCCTGGTCTGCCAATCCAGTGCCCCCGATGTACATGTGATGTTGCAGAGTCGAGTCAACCACGAGAGCCCTACAACATCCAGAGCCTTAAGGAACTCCAGGCGGATCTCATCTACCCCCGGGGCCTTGCCACCGCGGAGTTTTTTGACTACCTCAGCAACTTCAGCCCCGGAGATACGAGAGCCTGTCCCCGGGTCCTGTCCCTGGGTCCTTCCTCACTGGAAGGCGCATTGGTGGGATTAAGGAGGTTTTCGAAGTATTCCTTCCACCGATCCACAACATCCCGAGTTGAGATCAGCAGCACACCATTGCCACTATACACAGTGTTGACAGTGCACTGCTTCCCCTTCCTCAGACACTGGATGGTGGTCCAGAACCTTTTCGAAGTTGTCTGGAAGTCATTCTCCATGGCCTCACTGAACTCTTCATATGCTCGGGTCTTTGCCTCGGCAACTGCCGTAGCTGCACTCCACTTGGCCTATCTGGCAGGTGCTTCGCTAACCCTTAACCTTCCTAAATGTGAGTTTGGAAGAGGTTCTGTCTTGTATCTTGGTCAGCAGGTTGGCGGAGGACAGGTGCGCCCTGCGGATCTAAAGATTGCAGCCATTACTGCGTTTTCTGCCCCAACAACCAGGCGGGAGTTGCGCCGATTCCTCGGTATGGCTGGATTCTACCGTAGGTTCTGCAAGAATTTTTCCATCGTGGCAGCCCCATTGACTGCACTAACCAGTCCTCAAAAGCCATTGGCTTGGTCCAGGGAGTGCCAACAGTCCTTTGAGGATCTCAAGAGTCTCCTCAGCTGTAACCCCGTTGTGTTTGCTCCCAATTTTTCATTGCCATTTAAGTTGGAAGTAGATGCCAGTGCTGTCGGGGCTGGAGCCGTCCTTCTACAAGAGGATCCCCAAGATGTTGACCATCCTGTAGCCTACTTCTCAAGGAAGTTCGACAAACATCAGCTCCGGTACTCGACAATCGAAAAGGAGACGCTTGCACTGTTGTATGCTCTGCAACATTTTGAGGTCTATCTTGCCTCTAGCGCAAAGCCTATAAAGGTTTTTACAGACCATAACCCTCTTGTTTTTCTCTCAAGGATGTATAAAAATAACCATCGATTAATGCGTTGGTCTTTAATCGCCCGGAATTACAATTTAGAAATTAATCACAAAAAGGGGTCCGAAAACATTCTTGCGGATGCGCTGTCTCGGGCACTGTAGGCAGGAATATAACATTGTCCAAACCTTGGGTTGGACTTATATGGGAGGGGGTGTTACGTGTCAGGGGAGTTGTTGGTGTTTCTTCTTTGTGTTCTTTGTTTCCGGTGACCTCCCAGAGTGGCGCCCTCTAGAGGCTGAGAGAACTGGTGGAACACCGAAAGGCAGGCAGCGCTGGTGATGAGGAAGATTGACACCACCTGTGGACTCCCGGGGTATTTTAGGATTGGCTCCCCTGTGTCTATCTGACCAATCACCAGTGGAGTCCCGCTTTAAAGGCTCTCCTCCCATGTTTCATGGGCTTTTTCTCGCTCACGGTTGGACAGGAAGAGTTTGTGGAGGGCAGGTGGGACTAGGTAAGGACTAGGTACCCCATACATTGCCGCATGTAGACATTCTGTTTGTTATTTACACTAGGTTATGCGCTGTGGCCACCGTTGTGTTTTTGATGTTTTAAGATGCGCCGTGTTTTTACTTTTGTTTTGGCACAGACCCGTTTGTTCCACCTCTCCCTCCACTCCTGATATATGCACGTGTTTCCTGTTAAGAAAAAAAACACTATCTTGACAGTCTGTATCAGTCTTTCCCTGGTGGTTTGTTAGTCTTTACATTAACCCCCTTCAAAAGGGTTGAACGTAACAGGCGTCCACATGTGCATTTGGCACCAGGACGCCCTAGGCCGCAGATTGATGATCGACTTTGTGATCGTGTCATCGGATTTGCGGCCGCATGTTCTGGACTCCCGCGTGAAGAGAGAGGCAGAGCTGTCAACTGATCACCACCTGGTGGTGAGTTGACTCCGATGGTGGCGAAGGATGCCGGACAGACCCGGCAAACCCAAATGTATTGTGAGGGTCTGCTGGGAACGCCTGTCAGAGTCTCGTGTCAGAAGGAGCTTCAACTCACACCTCCGGGAGAGCTTTGACTATGTCCCGGGGGAGGCGGGGGACATTGAGTCCGAGTGGACCATGTTCCATGCCTCCAACCGGTGCTGTGGCTGCAAGGTGGTTGGTACCTGTTGTGGCAGCAATGCCCGAACCCGCTGGTGGACACCAGTGGTGAGGGATGCCGTCAGGCTGAAGAAGGAGTCGTATCGGACCTTACTGGCCTGTGGGACTCCTGAGGCAAATCTCCCACGGAGCGGAGTGCAATATAGACTGTAGACTGGGGGCGGTCCTGGCTCGCGATTGGCCCGGAGTCTACACTTGTGGGCAGGGTGTAGACAGCCGGGCCCTCTGATTGGTCCGGAGTCTACACCTACGAAGCGAGGTGTAGACGGGGAAGCCTTCCGATTGGTCCCGAAGGCGGAAGGCGGGGCCCCGATCATCCGAGCCCAATAAGAGGGCCGCGCGGTAAGTGCGTCTGGAATCGACCTGCGAAAATTTAGATTGAGGTAAGTCAGCCCATCTTTCCTACAGTGCTTTTCATATTTGCGTGCTTTTTGCGTGCTCGGAAGCATATCTTTGCAATAGTACCTGTAAATGTGCTCGAAAGCTGACTTTTGCCGTGAAAAAGCAACTTTCCGCTAGCGGGATAATGTCGCTAATTGCATCTATAGACATTGTGTTATTGAGGTGCCTCCATGCTCGAATTGCTTGTTTGCCTTCTTTGTTTCTGAATTAAATGTTTACGTTCAATGTTGTGACCTACATGCCTATTGAATATTACAAACAAAAGAATGTCCATGAGTGTGCAGGGACAATACAGCCGAGAAAGGTGGGAAGTGGGAGGACAATACAGCCTTGTCAGGTGGGAAGTGGGGGGGACAATACAGCCAAGAAAGGTGAGGGCAGCCAGATGTGGGCAGCAAGTGCAAGTACCTGGGAAGTGCCTTGCTTGGTGGCAGTAGTAATCTCTGGGTTAGTTGTTTGCTTGCACATGACACTTTGCTTTGGTTGTTTTTTTCAGATAAACCTTCTGCAATGGACCCATTGATGCCATCGCTGTGTATTCTGGACACAAGTGTGCCACAGGATAGGCAGCAGTGCATTCTGAAGGCTTCAAAAGAGGTACGGGACCAGTCAAAACCACATCAGCCCACTGATGAGTGGACTGAGATGTCTGTGATGAAGGTAAGATAATCAGGGTCAAATATATGTTTTGATGCTCAGTTGACTCACTCTACTTAGACAAATCTGGCATTAAAGACATAACCGTTTGTCTTCAGCTAAAAGGAGATGCCGCCTGGTCACCCAAAATCCCTCAGAGGTGCAGTGGATGGGTCAGCTAATTCTGACTTTTGGCAAGTACCGAGGCAAAAGCTTCCAGTGGCTGGTGAAAAACGATGTTGGCTACATTAAATAGTAAGTGTGCTGTTCTAAACAAAATTAATCTTTGCTCATTCTTGTCCCGTTAAATGATTCATAATTAAATGTGATATGTCAGTATCGTCGATCGCCACGTTAAAGAGAAGCAGTGGCCAGAGAGAGGACCGATAAATGATGAGTGGGTTAAGGATTACCTCCAGTTCTTCTCGCAAGTCTCCTGCCACCTGGAGATGTGTGTGGACAGAGCCATTTATGGACAGGGTAAAATGTAATTGTTAATATTATGCACAAGCTTTTCAGAACGCAGTGAGGACTGAAGCTACATTTTAGATGAGTTATGTTTACGTTGGTTTTTTTCTCCCACATTTCACTAAAGCTGCAGCAGAAAAGGCCAAAAGACCTGGAAAACAGAGCCGGCCAGCTTCTGCACACAAGTCCGTCAGATGCACCACTCCATCGTCAACGGCAAGATCGCTGTCTGAACCACACATCGAGGTGACTCTTTGCTCCATATCCTGGGGACGCCACACTAAAGTGTGCCAATACGAAAACTTACACTAAAACGCATCCTTTCAGGAAAAACATGGAAAGATGAAGGGGAGGAAGGTCCTGAAGGATGACAGGATGTGGTTTCATCCTGTGGTTTCAGACATACTGTCAGCAAAAAGTAATCATCTCCAGGACTTGAAGGCCAGACTTTTGACACTTTTGCAGACTTTCAAAGGGCTGTGGACATTCTTTTGGGACTTCATTTCCAGGTGTAAGCAAAGAAAATTGGAGTGTTTTATCGACTGCACTTGACAATAAATGCTTCTTTGTACTTGACAATAAGTTAAAAAAAAAAAAATAAGGCTGTCAGCAGGTCATGGCCACAGCTTTTTCATTTTTATTTTGTAGCACTCATTGGGAAATTAAGTGTTCTTGCTCTTCAGTGTCACCTGGGTGGGGCCACCTCTCTTTAATCACAGTCAGTGCTTTATTCATTTCCAAACATAGGACGCCTCCATTTCCAAGACACCTGGCTTGTCTTCCGGGCCACCACAATGTAGGAACCTGCAAGGGACCAATGACAGCATCATCACTGTTTTTCTTGCACGACAAATGTTATTCCTCAACTACAGGCCCGGGCATGGTATTCTTTACCATCTTTTCAATTTCTGACTGCACCTAATGGCACAAATAACATCACTTGTGTGTTCAAATACTACTACACCCACAGACAGTCATCGCTTTGCCCTGCATTCATTTTTTCCATCCAGCAGATGGCTCAATAGCTTGATGGCTTACATTTCAATGAGAGATTTTGACAGATATTTATAACCATTTGGGCAGTTTGGCACTTTATGTTTGCAGTTCCCTGTCAAAAAACTTGACTTTGCCACAATTTGTCTACACTTGTCTACACTTTGTTTTGCACGTCGTACGGGTCGAGGGCCCTTAGCGAAGCACCTGCCAGACGTGCAAAAACATTCCTCAATGTGGCCATGTGAGACGTCCAGTCATCAGTACACAAAAATGTCATCCAAATAGGCTTTGCAGTGTGGAACATCACCCAGGATCTTGTTCACGAGCCTCTGAAAGGTAGCAGGGGCGTTGCAGAGACCAGAAGGCATAACAGTATACTGAAGGGAGCTGTCTTGTGTCACAAATGCCGAGATCTCAGATGCCAGAGGGTCAATGGAACTTGCCAGTAGACTTTCAGTAAATCCAGTTTGTTGACGTACCGAGCTGGACCAATCTCATCAATGCAGTCATCAATAAGTGGCAAGGGATGTGCATCAGGGACTGTGACGGAGTTCACCTTTCGGAAGTCTGTGCAGAACCTTGGGCAGCCATTCGACTTCTTATCCAGCAAACAAGGTGAACTCCACGGACTGGAACTGGACACAGCGAACCCTTCTTCCTCATGCACTCCCTCTTTAGAGGACTTACTCGATAGGCACGTTGCTTAATAGGTCTTGAATTAGTCAAGACAATGTCGTGTGTAATGGCGGTAGTCTGAGTAGGAATGTCATTAAACAAACTGGGGAAATCGGATATCAGCTCTCTAATATCATTACTATGGTCACTTGGGAGGTGGGACAAAAAGTGAGACAAATCAGAAAGCAACTCTAAATTCTTTAGTCGGACCCCTGGGGGTGTAGCACCACACATAACCAACCCATCTTCTTCAGGGCAGCTCACCGTGTCAACCGATGATACTGGAAAGCCCACATCACTTGTAGTTGAAACCGGGTCGCTTCCCCCATCCTTCCCAGGCGAGTAGCAAGGTTTCATCATGTTCACATGACACAACCTATTTCCGCGCCTGCGGTCTGGAGTTTGAATAATGAAGTTGGTGTCATTCACCTTCTTCTCCACGACATAGGGACCTGAAAACTTGGCAGACAAGGCAGAACCAGGGATAGGGGAGAGGATTAAAACCCTATCGCCAGGCTGAAATGAGGGTGGTACTGCTTTTTGGTCGTAGCGTCTTTTCATCTTCTTCTGTGAAGAGGCGAGTGAGCTTTTGGCTAAGGTGCAGGCCCTCTGAAGACGTTCTCTGAGTCTCAGAACATACTCTGGAATGCTGCAACCTTCCCCACCTCTTGGAAGAAGAAACTGCTCCTTTAAGAGCTTCAAGGGACCACGGACTTCATGCCCGAACACCAACTCAGCAGGGCTGAATCCCAGTGACTCTTGTACAGCTTCCCGAGCCGCAAACAGAACAAATGGCACCGCATCATCCCAGTCCTTCTGGCTCTCAAAGCAGCATTTCTTGAGCATTGTCTTCATGGTCTGGTGAAACCTTTCTAATGCCCCTTGGCTTTCAGGATGATAAGGACTGGAAGTTATATGCTTAATGCCCAAAGATTTCAGTACCTGAGCAAACACACGGGACATGAAGTTAGTCCCCTGATCAGTCTGGACCACCGTAGGTAGGCCAAACACTGTGAAGAACTCCACAAGTGCCTTACTGATGACTGGAGCAGTGACCCTCTGCAAAGGAATGGCCTCAGGGAACCTAGTGGAAGCACACATGATAGTTAACAAAAACTGGTTGCCAGATTTGGTTTTTGGCAAAGGTCCCACACAGTCGACCATCACTCTCTCAAATGGCTCCCTCATCACGGGTATAGGACAGTGTGGGGCTGGAGGAACCACTTGGTTGGGCTTCCCAGTTACCTGACACACATGGCAGGTGCGGCAATGGCGCACCACATCGGCTTTCAGTCCAGGCCAGAAAAAATGCCTAAGGATCTTATCAAATGTCTTTGTGATCCCTAGATGTCCAGCCCACAGGTTATCATGGGCGAGAGAAAGTACCTGAGGTCGGTACGCCGTTGGGACCACGACTTGGTAGGCTGTACTCCAGTCCCCATCACCCGAGGCATCCTGTCTCCAACAGCGAAAGAGTAGCCCATGATCCATGAAGTAGACCACTTTCTGTCCCTTTACCTGCTCAACACTAAGGACAGAGGACAAGCAGTTTTGCAGGGTTTCATCATTTTGCTGGGCCTTGATGAACTCCTCTCTCGTGGCCGGCAGCTCCATAGCTTTGGTGCTGAGGCTGGCTGCGTGCTGATGATGACCAATCTGTGACTCGGTAGCTTCAGAACTGGTTGGTCGATCTGCGAAGAAGAAGATGTCTGCCAGATCCTCTCCGTATTCCTTAGCCTGGGCGCTCGTGACTGCACAGGCTGGAAAAACCTCAGGAGACTCTTGATTTCACTAGGGGCATTGATTTCAACAGGGACATCTATTATTATTATTACAACTATTGGTGTTGGGCTCACCTTTCCTCCAGCAATGTCGTTACAGAGGAGGCAATCAACACCGGGGACAGGCAAGTCTGGGAGAACTGCAACCTCAAACCATCCACTAAGAAGAGGACACTGAAGATGGATTCTGTGCAGTGGCGTGAGCATGTTAACCATCCCCACTCCCCGAATTTTAACACTAGAGTGGCAAGATGTAGCTGATGACAACGGTAAGATGTTAGCCTTGATGATTGACTGGTAACTGGCTGAGTCTCTCAGCAGGGTAATTTCCTTACGGTCTGTCATCCCAGCAGTCAATGAGACGAAGCCTTTTGAAGTAAAAGGGGTGAAGCAAGGATTTGGTTTATCACTTATGGCGTTAGCTTGTTCAGTAGCCCGTTTACGAAACGTTTTAACCAGGCACACATTCTTTTGCTGAGCAGCTGCGGGAGCTTGCTGTTTTCGTTTCAACGACAGACAGTCAGCGATGACGTGGCCCCTCTTGTGGCAATAAATACACTCATGACTCCCTGGCTGGGACAACGGGTGCCCTCTAGCCTTTTCAAGGGGGGCTGGGCTCGGGCGCTGGTGGCTCAAGAAGCAGAAAATCTGTCAGAGCGGAGGGGAGACGAGAAAACATTCTTGTGGGTTAACACAAACTCATCTGCAAGGACAGCAGCTCTGAACAACGTAGACACCTTTATTTATCGAAGAGATTGCCCTTTTCACGTACAAACTCAATAAAGGTTTGTCCCCCCGACTTTCTATGGCTCCTAAATTTATGTCTGTAGGTCTCAGGAACAAGCTCATAGGCACGAAGAATTGCTTCCTTCACAACATCATATTGTAGGGTATCCTCCAACGAAAGAGCAGACACAACCTCCTGTGCTTTTCCCACCAGCTTACACTGGAGGAGGACAGGCCACATGTCCCTTGGCCAGTTAAGCACTGAAGCTATTTGCTCGAAGGCGCTGAAGTACGAATCCACTTTAGCCTCGCGGAACGCTGGCACCAGGGACACATTTTTACTCACATCGAAACCTTGTTGGTGGGATCTGTGGGATCCCTCTGGGAGGTCACCGGAAACAAAGAACACAAAGAAGAAACGCCAACAACTCCCCTGACACGTAACAACTCCTTTATGCCTGAACAAGGTGTTCGTTATGGACAATCTGAGACGAGCACAGAAGTCTAACAACAAAACACCACTCAGGTTCAGATCAGGGGGGCCATTCTTCCCAATCACACCTCTCCAGGTCACACTGTCGTTGCCAACGTGAGCATTGAAGTCACCCAGGAGGACTAGGGAGCCCCCAGAAGGAGCACTCTCCAGCGCTCCCTCTAAGGACTCCAAAAAGGGTGGATACGCTGAACTGCTGCTTGGGCCATAGGCACAAACAACAGTCAGGATGCGTTCCCCCACCCGAAGGCGATGGGAGGCTACCCTCTCATCCACCGGGGTAAACTCCAATATACAGGCACTGAGCCGGGGAGCAACGAGAATTGCCACCCCTGCCCGTCGCCTCTCACCATTGGCAACTCCAGAGTGGTAGAGAGTCCAACCCCTCTCGAGAAGACTGGTTCTAGAGCCCTTAGTATGCATCGAGGTAAGGCCTACTATACTGTATTTAGTCAGAACGTCTCAACCTCGCGCACCAGCTCAGGCTCCTTTCCCATCAGAGAGGTGACATTCCATGTCCCTAGAGCTCGATTCTGCAGCCGGGGATCAGACCGCCATTGAAATGTAGATTTTTCAAATTCACAAATGGGTTCAAATTACGAACAAATCAACAATCTTGTTTTGCTTTAGTAACTCCATTAACTTAATCAATCCTTGAAAAACATTTCTGAATAGTATTATATGCAATTTGTTTATGTCAAGGTTTAGTTAAGCTGAGGTTATATTCAATACAAATAAAATTTAAAAAATTTCACAGAATTTTTATAAAAAGGGCATATAGAGATACCATGAAATGATTAAAAAAAGTATTTAAACTCATCTAACCTTTCTCAAATGTATTTCATTAATCTAATTTTCTCATTGTATACAGTGTAATGTAGGGTAGTACTACCTGCTGGTACTATGATGCCATCACAGCTATTTTATTCTCGTATACTGACACACTGAGCATGCTCAGTTTTAGCCATGCCCTCTCTTTTTCCAACCATCCATGACAGACTGCTACAGGCAGACAGGAATTGGTGTGTTGGAAGGGATACGCATGGGGATCAGACGCAGCATCTTGTGGTAGATGTCAGATTACAAGAGGGAGCAGCCATAGTGGAGTTACATGATGAGCTCTAACTGGGGTACTGAGCTGTGGGTAGGTTTCATTCAAACAATCCCTTTAATATTAACCGTTCATCCTGTGTGTGTGTGTGTGTGTGTATGTATGGGGGGCGGGGGTATCTCTGCTCTGCCATAGCAACATGGTGAGTGACGACTGCGGTTCATGCTCTGCCTCCTCCATTATGCACTGCATCACAGGAAGCAGACAGGAATTGGCGTGAACCTCCATTATGCTCTGCATCACATGAGCATGCAGACTTTAAATCATAACTCAACATTTCTCATCAATCATCATTATAATCATTCCATCCTCAATCTATCTGTCATTGTCAGTCACTAGAATGCAACAACTCCATATTAATGTATGCATGCATGGAGATAATAAATAAAAATGTAATTTATTGATCAATCTTTTTTGCCTTTTTCCAGTATGCTTTCTCAATATCAGCCACATTTAATGCCAGTTCTTCGTGTTGTATCTGGATTTATCCTTCTGTCATGGTCATTTATCATTCTCATCTATCTCCTTTTGTCATGATACCAGCTATAGCTGATATTTTGAAGGCTATAAGTTTTGACTCTTCAGGAATGCTATTTTTTCATTTAAAGAAGCCATTTTTTCCTTGATTAACAGGGAAGAGGATGTTGCCTCTTTATTGCGTATTTTATTTTGCCACAAGTACTCAGTTTCCATAATTGAGCTTTTTGTCTTTTCCATGGGACCTTTTCTTTTCAAAAACCTGACCATTCCTGCACTAGCTAGCTACATGCTACTTTGAGGATCAGAGCAACTTAACGACACACACAAACCGCCAGGCCAGAAACAGTGACATCAAGAACAGGCAGGCAATGTTATATTAGTACACATTAGTACATTGTATTTATAATAACAGTCAGTTTTTTTGTATTGTATTGTTATGTTTGCATTTTTTTTTCTCAATTTTCCTCCAATTTTCTGAGACTGCCTTAGCACCCCCTGTAAGCAGTAGTTCACAAAATGGGTGAACCCCCATCAGGCCAATTATTTATCTGATTGGGTATTGCACCTTGCGCCTATTGTTGCCACTAGAACAACAAAAAGTTGTGATTGATTTGAAATGGCATTTCAGCATAAATATTTCAAGCACTGCTAGCATTGCAGGTAATGCTAATGTCTAAGGTAAATGTATGTACATTTGATGTGTCTGTTCTTCTCCTATTGGCTGGGTCCCCACATATGAGCCTGTTCCTGTTCTAGAGTTCTTCATATTTCTTCCTGTTGGTTGTTCAGCGGTCACTGTATCAATACATTTGAATTTAATTAAATTGAATCCTGGGTGCATTATGTAGGTGCATACGTACAGTTTATAGAATGTAGAAAACTTTAAAATTTACCACCACTACTGGTTATCATTTGAGTTTGAACTAAACATAATACACCGTTGCCCATTGTTAGAGTCAAGTATTTCTTATTTATTTCGGCAAAATGATTAAGATGTGATTTATTCTTTGTAGACAAAGTAAATCTTCCCAAAATTATTCATCAGTCTGGACAAAAGTGATTATTGATGTATATGAATAAAAAGTCTAAAATAAAAATTATTCCATGTTTATAGGTAACAGTGTAGATCATGCATTGTAATCAATTCATAGTTCAGCTGCCGGTAGACTTATAGAATATGTGAAAGAACTGAACATTTTCTTTTTGTGTTTCAGGATCAGTTTGATAGCTTGGAAAAACACACTGGCTGGGGCATTGACTTCCTGGAGAGATACACCAAGTTTATTAAAGAGAGAGCAGACATTGAGCTGAGCTATGCCAAACAGATCAGGTAACATTGAAATCTTATTGATCCTTCTGATTCTTCTAGCCTGCCTCTTGCAACATTGTTCTTGTAAAAACATTGTTCTTGTCATTATCTTTGTTAACCCAGCTGTTTGTGCCTGTCATCATACTGATCCTCAGTATAATATTCAAATGATCCTCATTTTAACATTTGTGTGTCTGTGCACGTGTAAGGTTACGTATACAGATATTCAGTATGTATTTTATGTCTTGCTATACAACTTCTGTATAGCAAGTATACCGCTAGTATATATTTGTGTGGTGGTAGCTCAGTCTGTAGGGAACTGGGTGTTCAAGTAGTAAGCAGAAGTGCCTGGACACCTTTGGAGCACTGACCAAGGTATCCACGAGCAAGGTACCTGCCCCCAAATGCTCACGTAGGGCCTTGCATTGAGCTGTCTCATTCAGGGGTACAGTCAAGAAAAAAATATAAAGAAAGAAAATATGTATGTGTGTGGGTGAGTGTTTGTTCTTTATATATTTTTTATATTGGTTTTATGTATTATTGTACCTTTAATGAGATTAATAACATATGTATTTGTCTTCCTACTTAGGAGCCTTTCCAAGAAGTATCAAATAAAGAGAGGGAGAGAGGATGAAAGCAGGTTGGTCTAATAAAAAAAAAAGTCCAATTAAATGGCAAACAAAGGTGTATCCCATCAGGTGCACTTGAATAGAGAATTTTAACTCTGCTTTCTGATGGAGTGTAACCCTATTTAAACTTCAGATATTTAGTTTGGTGTCCTGACTGTGTGAGAATGAACACTTTGGCGAAATCAAAAGGGAAATCTGATTCCACCAGTGATTATAGTGGTGTTCAAGTCTGGTAAGAAAATTAAAAAGATCTCCAAATAATTTAAAATCAGCCATTCCACTGTTTAAAATTTAAGTGTAGGACTTTGAAAACAAACATGTCTGCTTGTCCAAGCATTTTCACCCTGAGCACAGACCACATGATGCTGAAACAACTCATCAAAAGCCCTAAGATGTCATCATGGGACCTCCAACTCTTGTTACTGTTGATGGTAAATGTGCACATGGTGAACTTTCATGGGAGGTGTGGAAGGAGAAAACTGCTCTGATTGATTGAAACACGAAGATCAGACTAACATTTGAAAGAGACAAAAATCACTACTTACGGAATAATGTTCTCTGGACAGATGAGGCTAAACAGAATTATTGGGACATTTTAACAGGGTATATGTTTGGCATGAATAAAATGAAGCATTCTAGAAAAAGAATCTTCAACACGCCAATGTTAAAGACTGATGTGTTTGACTGGGCTACAAGAAGCATCTCACTGAAGTTTTTACAGCTAAATAGCTATTAAGCTGTAACATAGCTATTAAGGTGTAAGGTGCCCTGCCTTTTCACCTGAGTTACAATATACATTTTGTTAATTTCTTTGAGTAAAATAAGGCTTATTTTGTTATTTCTCTGTAATCAACTCACTTTCTTTTCCATAAATAAATAAAACTAGATTAGATTAGACCTTAATATGCTAAACGTTTCTTTATAAAGAACAAAATATCTAAATTAGTGTGTACACCTATAATATATCTTCTTGTGAGTGCTAGGCCTGGGAGTAGGGTTCTGCACAGTAACATAGCTGCTCCCATCTTTGAAGGTTTTATTAATTTCAGGAATTGACATCGTGATAAATTTTAAAAAAAATCTAATTGCAGTCAGTGCTACAAGAATCATTTTGGCTTCTTTTCTCCTGCCAGGAAAAAATAAATCTATTTTCAGGCTATTTTGGAATGGGGGATGCAGACATGAGGAGAAAATAGAAGTAATTCAGAGTGTTAGGTGTTCTTTTCTATGGACCCCTCACACAAGGAAATATACACTCATAATTTCTAACTAGAACATGAGCTCCTTAGTTGTTTAAATACTCTCCAGGACTACAAAATGTGAAAGATGCTGAACCATCTAAATTGCCATCCTTTGCTGCACCCCATAGAGCACAATATGTGTCTGTAGAGGGTGCTGTATTTATGGAAACATTTGGGTTTTTTAAATGCAGTGGAGTTCTGGAAGCAACAAAGTAGAGATTTACCCATGAATGACTTTTTTCTTGTGTCCTCTTGATATTTTGCAAACAATACATTCTGCATTTGCTACATTGGCTGTGTGTGAAACTCAGGAGCTAATAGAGGATGAGTAGTTCTGCTGTAAACGTTAAGTGCTTTCTTAACCTGCTCTTCCCTGCTCTCTGCCATTTTCTGTGAGTGGTATTGTCTCCATTGTTGAAACATTTTTGTTATCCTTTCTCTGATTGGTTGGTAAAGGTACACATGGTGTTTGGCCTTTGCTGCGACTCTTCGACAACTGCATGAACTTTCAATTCAGAAAGAAGAACTATCTGAAAACCTGAACTCCCAGGTAGTTTGTGAACTGATGAGATACACTCAGGAGTTGAAGACCGAGAGAAAGAGTGTGCGTACATACACATACGCATGCACACAACTGCGCAAACACACTCTACAATTTTATGTCAAAATATGGTTTGCAAATTGTAAAAATTGCAACATTGTCATCAGCAAGTTATTCGTGTTTTTTATTTTTACAGCATTTTCAAGATGGTCGTCGTGCCCAACAGCACATTGAGAATTCCTGGAAACAACTGGAAACTGTGGGTGATCTTTCAGCACCGATCACCATGCTAATTTGTATAATTCCAATTTTATTCAAAGTTTAAGTGTGGACTGTGTATTCAGACCAACATAACAACTGTGTAAATAGTTATGATGTTGGTCTGAATACACAGTCAAGATTTACTTGAGTTGGAATTTATTGTGCTCAAATGGATGAGCCAGACTTTTAACATCACGTTTATTACTTGAATAGGAACAGATTTGTCCAGTTGGCTCGTACCAGGTGGCTCACACACAGCACTTTACAAAGCACAGTGGTCAAATAGCTAAACCACAAATTGTATTATGTCATTTTAAAATGTATTTATACTCTATTAGCTTTTAGAGAGGGTACCCTGAACCAAACATTACAGATAACATAAGTATTAAATAAGCTATGGCAAGAGAAATAAAATATTTCATGTAGATACACTTGTTACACACAGAGTTTAGACTGGACCCGTAAGGAGACACACAACAGCTGACAGTGCTTAAACAAGACTTTAATTGAACTGAGATTACAGTGCACTGTGCGGTGGAAAGTGAGGTGCATGAAGTGCAGGTTCTTCCTCCGAAAGAGAGGTGCGTGGTGGCCTAGGAAGAGGTGTGAAAAAAAGAACAAAATTACTCTAAGGTACGAATCATGAGGACACTGCTGACGCACGTTTACCACAAGACAGAACAAACGATCAGATGCTGGTGAACAGCAGGCAGTGGCTATTGAAGAGTGTTGATTGATAAATAGCTGCAAGTGTAACAGTCACAAACAAACGGTACAAAAGCTAATCCACCACACCCCTAGAGAGAGAACCAAGAAAACCAAAGACAAACAAATGGCACAAAACACACTGGCCATGCCAGTGCCTCTGTTAAGGCAGAAGTGCGACAGAACCCACAATGCAGACCACGATCAGAAAAGTCCTTTGCCAAAGGAAGGTTTAGTCAACTAGAAAAAGAGCACCAAGCAAAACTTGCAGGTGTGGCCCAGAGCAGGCTGGACCCAGAAAATGAAACTGAGCGTAGCAGCTGAGGCTGGAAACAAAACAAAAGGCAATCAAAGAAACAGAAATCAAAACTCTAGCTTCTCTCTATAAGAATGAGAACAGGAGACGGTACGCAATTACCACATGGAGTTAAAGCGACAAACTGGCAGGGCCAGAGATAAATACAGCTGCTCCTGATGCGCTCGCAACCAGCAGGTGACAAACTCCAGAAGAGGGGGTTGGAGAAATCCAGCCTGCACAGATAAGGGAAATGAGTATTAAAAAAAAAGGGGACAAAGCAAAAACAAATCTGACCTGCACATCCCAGCACCCTCCCCGTCAATGGGCGAATCCTGGCACCCTACCAGGCTTATTGGGATGATCCCAGTATAAGGTGCACAGAGGACTGTTATCCCAGATGTGGTGGCGAGGAATGTGCCATTTAAGCTGGGCCACCATCAATAACATGCAGTGGAGGCGGGTGCTCGGATGGAGGGACCAGATCCGACTCAGAGACTTGTTTAATTCAAGAGACAAGGAAAGTGGGACAAATCTTGAGTGAAGGAGACAACTTGATGTGAACCGAGGAGGGGTTGACAATACGGTCAATCACAAATGGTGCGAGAAAATGAGGAATGAGATTCCGGGAGTCAGCTTGGAGGGAGAGATCCTTAGAGGAAAGCGAGACTCCCTGGCCTGGCAGATAGGACAGGGCTGGAACATGGTGAAGGTTGGCCTGCCTCTGGTACTGTGAGGAAGCATGTAGGAGGGTGGAGCGGACCCGACCCGACACCTTCCTGCAGCGATGCAGGCAAATAGGGACTTCATCTGGCAGAATGCCACTTCAGCCTCATTGGACAACTGGAAAGCCTTTAAAGTGGAGGTTATGCTAGTAAGAGGTGCTACCACCTTACTATAGTCCTCAATAAAGCACAGATAGAAATTGGCAACCCAAGAACCTCTGGAGTTGCTTGCAATAGCAGGGAGTTGGCCAGTGAGAGAACCAAGAGAACAAAACACAAAGAAATGGCATAAAACATATTGGACATGGCAACACTATCCTACATTTGGCTTTTTTCTCTATTATTTATGATTCCATCAACTCCAAAAGCAACGGGTTTCCCTGATCTGATCAAGTATTTGGGAATCACGGCTGATCACATAATTTTCAAAGGATTGGAATTGGGTGGAAAAGATGTGGATGGTGTTTAAAAAATTTAATTTTATGTTATTCATAAATCCAAGTTGTACTTATTTGCGGAAAGTAGGTGAAAAAAATACAAGGTTGACTAATTCTAGCCGTGCCATTTAGGCTTTACAGCGCATATTTAGTGTCAATGAGTAGGCGATAAAGATTCTAGTATAGATTTTAGTATATTTCTTTGAGTGGACACACTGTTACTGTAATGTGAGTGACAGTGAGCTGAGCTGTGAGTCACTGAGCTGTGACAGGATTGGAAGAGACAACCAAATGTCCCGCTCCAATTGGATAATGTCAGATACCACATTCATATAATCAATAAAAGTGACAATTACAAACCTACCTAGGCAATATTGTAAGAATAAAGAATTTGGATGAAGTATACTTTCATTTATTGTTATACATATATTTTAAAATGTCCTACAGAACATAGGAGATGTAAAGTAATAATTCATATCCAAATGATTTCTGTGAGAGAAAGGTGTAAAGCTGGTGAGATGGTTCCATAGGTTGTTGAAACAATGTCACTACTAGTGACTGGAAAGCATTCAATTTACAAGTTTATGGTTTTAACAAACAAAAACAGGGTTTTAGTGAATATCTTACCAGGAGAGTACAGAGCAAAAGGGCTGGAAAACTTTATTCGTAGGTGTGCATTCCTGATGACTGATAAAGAGGGCTGAGCCCACTCTCATGAACTACAAGAATAATTCCACATCCACTACAATTTGACAACCTGCATGGTTACATTTTTTGAACACTTTCAAGCCCACAATAAATGCTAATATTGAGGTTGATGATCTAGTTATTTTGGTGTTTACTTCGTATTTTTTCAGAGTAAACGGCGGTTTGAGCGAGACTGTAAGGAGGCAGAGCGAGCACAGCACATCTGCAACAGAATTGACCTTGACAACAAGACAGATGGAGAGAAGGTAGATACATTCACATTAGAAGTAGTAGAAACTCTACTCTTTGTGCTTTCTGATTACAGTGGTAGACATCAAATCCTAAATTTCTTTTATTTTTTCTATGATTTGGTCAGTTAGCAAACAGTTTCAGAAGCAGTGGTTCTTTTTGATTGAATGATGATTATAGGCACTCACATATTAAAGGCCTCAACATAGATTTGATTTGATTTCCCCATGTATTGCTTAATGCTAACAACTGGATGCCTGAGAACAGCCATCGAGAATCACCTTGACATCTGAGACATGATTTATGTTTAACTGTCTCTGATATCTTATCTCCCTCAGCGCTGCACTTTGAAGGTAAGATCTTTTTTAACCTATGTGTGGAAAGCTAAAAAATAACTATTTTTAGATAATTTTGGGGAAAACCTGATTTTTATGTAATTGCATAAAATTTATAACAATATTTAATGTCTGAGTTAAAGATCACGTCTGGATCAAATATACCGTATTTTCACAACCATAAGGCGCACCGTATTATAGGGCGCACCTTCAATTAACAGCCTATTTTAGAACTATTTTCATACACAGGGCGCACCGTGTTATAAGGCGCATAGCATAGAAACTGCGTAGTGCCTGTCGTTTCATGACGCATTCACTAGATCAAGCTGCGCTAAAAGGAATGTCAATAAAACAGTCAGATAAGTCAGTCAAACTTTATTAATAGAATACAAACCGGCGTTCTCACAACTCCATTCACTCCCAAATGAATAAACAGCCGTTTTATTATTTTTCCCGAGTGACGTAGTGTTTTCGCGTAAAACAGCGAGTTATAACAGGCAGTGCAACATTTTTATCACAAGTGGATAGTGGGGTTTAATAAATCTTCGATTTAGTGCAACATTTTTATCACGTAGTACCGTTGCGGTAATTTAAACGTTAGTGCAAACACAATATACGGTAACTCTCGAAGTAGTGCAAAGCAATAGCAATAGCAATATAACAATAGCAATATAACAACGTTGTTCAAATGGTAATGTCCATATTCACAGTATGACCAGCCTTGTTAAGTTGTAAACACACAAAAGAAACACGTAAAGCTCACTTTATCAGTTCATTCCTCATTCAGGAATCCCTCGAATTCCTTCTTCGGTGTCCGAATTGAACAGTTGTGCGAATACGGCGTCCAACATGGCCGGCTCCGTCTCGTCACAGTCGTCATCAGGGTCAGTGTCGCTGGTGTTGTCTGGCATTTCATTGACAATCCCTGCCTTCCTGAAAGCTCGGACGCTGTCTCCCCGTCTTGGTGAACGTGTGTTCACGCTCCCACGCAGTTCGCAGTCTAGCTTTGAATGCCCTGTTGACACCAATATCTAGCGGCTGGAGTTCCTTTGTTAATCCACTTCTGGCTTTGTTTCCTCGGAAGCTCCGTTGAGTCTTCTTCACCTGGCGCAGGTCGTCTTGTTGTTTCCTCCACTTCCGTACCATTGATTCGTTCACGTTAAATTCTCTTGCCAATGAGCCATTTTGGGGTCTTTACAGACAGAAATGGTTTGGGACTGAACTAGAATTCCTATTTATCACTCTTACTGCTGTTACTTCGGCCACGCCTACTGACTACGGTAGCCGCAATTAACCAATATTACCGTAATCCATACAAAAGGCGCACCGGGTTAAAAGGCGCACCGTCGATTTTTTAGAAAATTCTAGGCTTTTAGGTGCACCTTATAGTCATGAAAATACGGTAATGGCAAGATTTCTAGCAGTTTAGGTTTTTTAATACCAGCCAGAGAAGTGTTTTCACTACATCATTACCTCCACCAAGCAGGTTTTTTGACAGATGGCATGCTTCTCAGAAAAATAACAAAGTTCTGAACAAATTTTAATCACTCTCAGGCTCATCAGACAGCTCAACAGAAGAAAGAAGCTGCTGAAGAGTCTAGGAAAGACTATCTGTCCAGTTTAAGCCAGTTTAACCATGACCAGTACCAGCACTACCACACCCTAGTTCCCGTTATATACCAAGTAAGATAGCACAACTGTGACATAGCCCTGGTTATTCCGAGAAAGGTGAAGGTCAGGGAATGTTGTGTTTCTGTGTTTGTAGCGTATCCAGGACATGGAGGAGAGGCGCATTGAGAGAATATGCGAAGGCATGCGTTTGTTAGTGGATACTGAGAGAAAGGTTCTCCCTGTTATGAGCCGTTGCCTGGATGCCATGATGGACGCAGCTGAAAGTGTTCAGCCCCGGATGGTGAGTCTCCTTGGATAGTAGATGGAAAAAGGCCAAACAAGAAAAAACACATCCTGCTTCTCACCATGTTTTGTTTTTGTATCTTTTTTCAGTAATACCAATACCAGTACAAACAATGTTTAAAATAATTGTGTTTGCATGGTTAGGACACCCAGCAGGTAGCGGAGGTGTATAAATCAGGATTCGACCCTCCAGGTGATGTGGCATTCCAGGACTATAGTGCCACCATCAGACGGAGCGTTTCGGAATCCAGTTACCTTGATAATCGAGCTGAAGGACGAAGACAAAGCAAAAAAAGATGGCCCTTTATACGAAAAAATAAGGTTTGAACATAAAGCTGATGCTTATGCAAATAAACACTCTCAAATCTGGCTGCACTGACAACAGCTCTCCCTCTTACTGCAGCTATTGAGACTGCTCTCATCCCCCCACCAGCCCCCACCCCCACCCCCGATCTTGCCTTCCCCAGAGGCCCCAGCTCATAATCTGCAACGCCCCCCCCCTGCCTGTAGAGCACCTATCACCCAGCAGCTGAATGACTTCATGATGTGTGGCTCCAGGACAAGAAGGAAACAGTGTTTTCGCAGTCTCAAGCGAGGGGTATTATATATAAATATATGTTTTTATATGTGCTTTTACTTTTTAAAAATGCATGTGTATACAAATAAATTTGTGTGTAAGATGTGGGTTTATGTTAATGTGTGTATATTTATTTAAATGTCTAGATGTATAAAATCACTTTTGATGATGTTTTACCCCTGTTTACCCCTGACAGCTGTCACTGAAACTGGTGAGCATTGCACCTTTTTTGCACATGTTCCATTACAGTTAATGTGTTATGTGGTCATATTTGAATTTTGTAAATGTAGTTTTAAAATTTGTTTCAGGGCTTGGCTCCGGCAGACTGCAGCCACCTCCCTCCTGAACAGAGACGCATTAAACTTCAAAGCAGAATCAATAATATCAGCCAAGAGATTCAGAGAGAGAAAGAACAGAGGTACACCTCATCAAACACTATTCTGTTCTCAAAAACATCCCCCGCTGCCACCCGCCATATCTTCTGAGTCCTATCTGTCCTCTGGAGGTGTGTGTAGGTTCTGGCTTCTGCAGTCCTTTGACTGCAATGACTGGGATGGTGATTTGGAGAGTATTTCTGACAAAGTTACATACAATATCAATTGTTGTGTTGCATGTGTTAAAGCTGCTATCAGTACATAGAAAAATCTCAGAGCAGTCCTGAGAATGCTATCCCAGCTACTGTGATTCATGAAGATAATGTCCAGCACAACTGCTGGTTGTACAAGTCATGTGATCTGCATTAAATACCGCAATTCACTTCTAACAGTTATGCTGAATTGTGTGGTAAAGCCACTTCAGATGGTCCAAAATGCAGCATTTTTATCCCGATTCACTACTCCATAGCTCTGCACTGTTAGTAGGTAGTTGTAATTGTGCCAGGTATTTTAGGACTGTAAGGTATTTTATTCACATTGGTCTCGATTGCATAGTAGCTGATTATGTCTCTCACTCTAAGTCGTTTGGAATAAAGGACCTGCTAAATGATGAAAAAGTAAATGTAAAATGACCACCAACTCACAACATGGATGTAGATTCTGACAAATTTTACAAGAGTGGTAGTCTATAGGCAATGTTCCCTCTAATTTTTCATGTGTCTGAGCAGACACACAAGTTCCCTGAGCACACTGAGGACCACTGTGAGCAACATCAGATGGGTACGCTGTGGCCACACACCAGTATCATGCTTGTTCAAAACCTTGGATCATAGCAAGTTACATGGCTTATTAAAATAATCAAATGACAGCAGCACATAAAATGAAAAAGACAAAAATCTTGTTGTTCATGAGATGTGTACTATGTTATATGTGAGAGTCCTGCTTTAACCATAGGAAGAGTCCTGAAAGAGTCCTAGGAAGAGTTTCACTGCTTGTTTTTCTATTTGCACACAATCCGACAGCCATTCCATCTTAAAAGAATCGCATTTCTTTTTTACTTTGGCTTGATGAGTGGATGTGGCTCTGCCCGTTTGTTTTGCCATGATAAGGGATTAGCATTTGCGTCTCTTAACTCTGCTGCACTGTTGTTAGCTAGCTAACCTGAATGGCGAGTAAAGGCAGGGCACATACGCAAACACTATCAATGCTATGATTGGCTGGACACCTGTCGCTCATTGAGTTACGTTGCGAAATGGTACAGAAAACAATATTACTGGTCTAATAAACTAGATTATATCAGTTCTAAAATTAAATATTAATTAATACGTTTCTGTTGAATTTTATTTTGTGCGCTGCATAGATTTTCTTATGCGCTGAGTATGTGCAAGCAGTGCGCGATTGCGCAAGCGCACAGCTTAGAGGGAACATTGTCAATAGGTGCTTTGGTCTTTCTATTCAGGATCAGGCTACAGGGGCATCCTTAACTTCCCTTTTCCACTCTGTCAGGGTTAGGCCTTTGGTTTCCATTGGAGCAAATCAAATCATATCAAATCAATCTTTATTTATTAAGCATGTTTTACAATCAAAATTGTTTCAAGGCGCTTTCCAGAATAGCAGGGCCTAACCCCAGACAAGCAACAGTGGCAAGGAAAAACTCCCCTTTAACAGGAAGAAACCTTGAGCAGGACCAGGCTCATGTAGGGAGACCCTCCTGCTGATGGCCGGCTGGGTAGAGAGAGAGGAGAGGGGGGAGGAAAGGTAGAGGATAGAATAGGTAGGAGAGGAGAGGAGAAGAGAGGGGAGGAGAAGAGAGGAGAGGAGAGGAAACCATGACCCAGTGGGGTTACAGAGGCCTGTCAGGTGATCATGTTTCTGGGCCCCGCAGCCTCGGCCTATAACAGCATAACTAAGATGTGACCTAATGATTAGACGACCCCCTAAGTATGATAATTTGTCTGTCTATGACAGTAACTGGAACTACAGAATTAGTAACAATAAACTTTTTCAAAGGGGTAGGTTTTAAACCTAATTTTAAAAGTAGAGATGGAGTCAGCCTCCCGTACCTGGACAGGGAACTGGTTTCATAGCAGGTGGGCCTGGTAGCTAAATGCTCGGCCCTCCATTCTACCTCTAGAGACTCTGGGAACCACAAGTAGACAAGCATTCTGAGAGCGGAGCGGTCTATTGGGATGATAAGGTGTCACTAGCTCTAGCTGGTAGGATGGAGCTAGGCCTCTGAGGACCTTGTAGGTCAAAAGAAGGGTTTTAAAAATTATTCTAAATTTAACAGGCAGCCAATCAAGAGACGCCAGTACGGTGGTAATGTGATCTCTTTTGTCAATACTTGTCAGAACTCTGGCTGCAGCATTTTGGATCAACTGGAGGCTTCTTAAAGAGTTGTTTGGACACCCTGATAATAAAGAATTACAATAGTCCAGCCTGGAAGTAACAAATGCATGGATTAACCTTTCAGCATCATGCAGCGTCAGTAGTTTCCTAACCCTTTTGATGTTCCTCAGGTGAAAAAAGGCACTTCTAGAGACTGTTTTAATGTGTGACTTGAAGGACAGATTTTGGTCAAAAGTTAGATTCCTCGATTCCTAGATTCCTCACAGAGAGACTAGATGTTAATGAGATACCATCCAGAGTGATCATGTGATCTAATCTATCCCTGAGAGGTTGAGGACCAAACACCATGACCTCAGTTTTTCTTGAGTTAAGGAGGAGGAAATTTGAAGACATCCAGGACTTTGTGTCTTTAAGACAGGTCTGAAGCTTCACTAACTTCTCTGTCTCCTCTGGTTTCATGGATAGATTTAGCTGAGTGTCATCAGCATAACAATGAAAATATATTCCATGCTGCTGAATAATGTTTCCAAAGGGAAGCATGAACAAGGTGAAAAGGATTGGTACAAAAGTACAAATGCTTGTGGAACTCCATGGCTAACCCTACTGTATGAAGAGGGAATGCCATGGACATGAGCAAACTGGTATCTATCTGATAATTACAATCTAAACCAGTCTAGTGCTGTCCCTTTAATGCCAATCACACGTTCCAGTGTCTGTAACAGGATGCTGTGATCACAGCACTGAGATCCAGCAGAACCAGCATAGAGACCAATCCATGATCTGAAGCTATAAGAAGATCATTAGTAACTTTAAGAAGTGCTGTTTCTGTGCTGTGATGAGCTCTAAAGCCTGACTGAAACATCTCAAACAGGCTATTTCTCTGCAGGTGCTCCAGTAACTGAGTCACCACCACCTTCTCAAGAACTTTAGAGATAAAAGGAAGGTTGGATATCGGCCTATAGTTTGCTAACACATCAGGATCCAGTGATGGTTTTTTAAGCAACGGCTTAATCACTGCCACCTTGTAGGACCGGGGTACATAACCTGTCACTAAAGAACAATTGATCTGGTCCAGGAAAGATCTGCCTATCAATGGTAAACATCCTTCAACAGGTGTGTTGGGATGGGATCTAAAAGACACATGGTCGACTTGGCTTTCTGAATTAGCGATGATGCCTCAGAAAAATATATAGGACTGAAGGAGTTTAAGGGCTCGTTGGAGACCCTGTATGTCCCCACAGTCAGCACATCTGGTGATGGTCCAGTTGTTGGGATGGCCTGGTTAGCTTTTTCTCTGATAGCTAGAACTTTATCAGTGAAGAAGCTCATGAAATCTTCACCACTAAGGGAAGAAGGAATACATGGATCTAAAACACTGTGACTCTTGGTTAATTTGGCCACAGTGCTGAAAAGAAACCTGGGGTTGTTCTTGTTTTCTTCAATTAAAGAAGAAAAGTATGCTGTTCTAGCCTTACGGAGGGCCCTTTTGTAAACTAATAGACAATCTTTCCAGGCTACATGATAGCTGTCTATTTTACAAGAATGCCACTTCCTTTCTAATCTGCGCACTTTCTGCTTGAGGGTCCGGATATGTGAATTATACCACGGGGCACGCCTCCTCTGATTTACTATTTTCTTTTTCAGGGCGGCAACAGAATCAAGCGTGATTCTCAGTGAGGTTGCTGCACCTTCAGCAATAGAGTCAACCTCAGCAGGGCTAAGATTATAATGATTGATCCTTGGGGAAACACACGGTGGTCCTGGGATTAGCACAGGGATTGCTTCCTTAAACTTAGCTACAGCATTATCTGAAAGACATCTGCTATAGTCAGACTGTGTTCTGAGGATAGAAGAATCCTTAATCATAAATGTAAAAGTGATCAATGAATGATCTGACAGGAGTGGGTTCTGAGGGAGCAGTGACACATGTTCTACCTCAACACTGTAAGTCAGAACTAGATCAAGGGTATGGTTTAAGCTATGAGTTGGTTAGTTTATCTGCTGGAGGAAACCAACTGACTCAAGTAATGAAATTAAGCCATTTCTAAAGCTGTCATTTACAACGTCAACATGGATATTAAAGTCTCCAATGATAATGACTTTGTCTGTTCTCAGGACCAAGTCAGATCAGAAATCAGAGAACTCAGATAGGAACTCTGAATGTGGCCCAGCAGGGGGCCGATATAGAACTACAAACAAAAGTGGCTTTTCTGTCTTCCAGTTTAGATGGGTGATGCTAAGAGTCAGGCTTTCAAATGAACTGGAGCCATGTTTTGGTCTAGGATTAATTAATAACTTGGAGTGATAGATTGCTGCCACTCCCCCTCCTCGACCAGTAACATGAGGAATATGATAATTAAGATAGGTAGGAGGAGTAGATTCATTTAAGCTTACATACTCCTCCTCCTGAAGCCTCAGTAAGACAAAATAAATCAATGTGATGATCCGCTATCAGGTCATGCACTAACAGGGATTTACACAAAATAGATCTAATATTTAACAGTCCACACTTAATTGTGATAGTAGTTTTCCCAACTTGTGCTTTGGTATTAATTTTGATATGATTATGGTGATTGACCGCTCCCCTGCTCTGTGCTTGATGAACTTTTAACCGTGGAACCGTGGAACAGAGACTACCTCTATAGTGTTAAATATGTTATTGTTGGTGGATGAGGGTTCTATGGAAGCAGACTACAACTCTGCATCCTGGTCTGGACCCTGGTTTGTCAGGTCACTTTGGGTCTAATAAAATTAGCCAAGTTACTAGAAATGAGAGAGGCACCATCCCATGTGGGATGGACACCGTCTCTCCTAATTAGACCAGGTTTTTCCCCAAAACTCTTCCAATTGTCTATAAAGGACACCTGGTTTTCGGGGCACCACCGTGACAGCCAGTGATGAAGCGACGACATGCGACTAAACATTTAATCGCTGGCCAGATTGGGGAGGGGACCAGAGAATGCTACGGAGTCCGACATCATTTTTGTGTAGTTGCACACGACTCTATGTTAATTTTGGTGACCTCCGACTGACGAAGGCGGGTGTCGTTTGCTCCAACGTGAATAATAACTTTACCAAATTTACGTTTACTTCTCGCCAGAAGCTTTAGATTGTTTTCTATGTCGCCCGCTCTGGCCCCCGGAATGCACTTAACTATGGTCGCTAGAGTCGGCTCTAGACCTTTTTTTTGAAATTGTGAAAGTAAAATGTATTCTTCAAAGTCCAGTGGCTCTCAGATTGGCTCCCTTGAACATGTCCTGTAGCTATTAGTTTCCCTGTTGTGGAACACGTTCCCTGATACAGGAGGCTGACTCCTTAACTATTGTGTAGCAAGAATCATTGTTGTAGCTAATTTAATGCTCATAATTGGAACAGCAGCAGTGTCACCTTTAGCATATTTAGTTAAGGCCAAAGTAACAAATGCATAAGGCCAAGGCTGCCGGAGTATGGAAACATGATCACCTGGCAGGTTTCTCTGATCTGATTGGTTCTTGCTGCATGTCTACACCTGCTCTCTTCATTTTACAGGTCAGTTTTTGATGTCATTAACCCCTTTTCTTGTGCTTTTGTGACGATTTTTCGTTCGTTTGGTTTCATTATTACACTATTGGGTTTTGTATTATAGCGTTTAATGCTTGTGTTGATTTGCTATTTGATTATTGACAATCCAGGGTTTGGTCCCATTTTAGCAAATAAAGCACCCTGCGTCTTTCTTGATTGTGCTTGCCATCCTTTGTTAACCTGAAAGAAATGATTATGGTGTCGGTTGCGCTTCTCTTATTTAAATAATAGGTGTAACAGCTATAAGGAGTTGAATGGAATGTGTGTGTGTGTGTTTTCAGGGATGCTCTGTTAAAGATGAAGGAGGTATATGAACAAAGTCCTCAGATGGGTGATGCTGACAGTTTGGAGCCTCGACTGGAAGAAGTGAAACAGATTCTTCAAAAACTGGATGACGAACTAAAGAAAAACCAGGTTTATATCACAAATGCACACAATATGCAGTGTACAATAAACATACAACAATGTGTTAACAAGCCTGTTGTCTCTGCTTGTATACCCAGGCGTGGCTGAAGGAAACTGACAACAGACTGTCTGAAAATGGCACCAGGAGACATAGTCGAGGTTGTGCCCTAAATGCATCAGGAGGCAGCAGCCTGAAACAGCTGGAGAACCACCATCCAGCTAGCAGAGAGAGGTACCTAATGGCTCAAGAAGGATGAGTCTGCTTTTGCCTTTCTGGGGTCTGGTCTTTGTTTTGTTTTCTTGTCTTTACTATTTCCCTTGCAGAGACATGATGAGGGTGTTGGAGCTTATTCCAAATGCTTAAACTGAGGGTCAAATAGTTGTTGTTTTTTTCAACACAACTATGACTCATTTGGAAATGAGATGTGTTCATCTTGTCTTCCTTAAAATTAGCAATAAGAATTTGGTTAGATATGCATTTCAGGTTAAGTATCAAACCAAAAAATGTTCTGATTTGTTGTAAAAAAAATAGAATCATTCATAATCAACCATAAGCTTTAAAACTACTATGAATCAATAATATCTCCAATCATCCCTCAACCCATAGGAATTTGATGCAGTGCAACCCACTGCCATGGTGATGATTTCTGTCTGTTTCTTTGTCTCTTAGTCCCGACGGCAGTTATACTGAAGACCATGGCAGTTCAGAGCTTCACTTTAAGTCTCAAACTTCTGAGTTTGATGATGAGTTTGATGATGATCTTTTACCAAGCATTGGGACCTGCAAATCTCTTTATCCCTTTCAGGGTATTTATTTATTTTAATTGCTTTATATTTAGCATAGATATGTGTGAGGTTGATGAGGTTTTATATATTCCAACATGACCACCAACATTCTAATGAAGCTATTGCTCAAAATAGGTGTATCTCAATAAATTATTATATCCTCAAAAGTTGATTGATTTCAGAAATTTAATCAAAATATTTGCATGTATTTAATCCAAATACATATTTCAAGTGTTTACTTAAACTCAGATACTATAGCTTACGGCTAATAAAAAAGCTTAATTCAATCGATCCAAGATGTCATGTCATATCACTGCCATTATGGAGACATGGATGGAAGAAAGCATGCTGGACTCCACCCTGTAGTTGGACAGATTCCAGTGCAATTCTCCAGCAAAACTCAGTGGTGGCATTTGTTTCTACATCAACAGCAGCTGGTGTAATGATATAAATGATCTGGAATTTTTTCCTTCCTGGAAACATCCTATACTTTAACACTTTCTACTCCTTACACCACCTTCAGTAACTTCTGCCTATCCACACTTCACTGAGCCACATGGTTGAAACGATTCCTACTAAACTTTCTAAACCTGTGGTGGGGACATGTGGAGAAGTGAGCAAAGAAAGCAACGGAGAACCTCTAGATGAGACTATGGGGGTTAGGGTTAGGCATTTATGCGGATACTGTAAAATCATTGATCATCTGTGGGAACTGCCACATACTTTCTGGGTGACTTTCAACAATGACAAAACAGTTCACATGCAGACTGAGCTCTGAGATTGGCCTTAAAAGTTTAACTTTCCATGAATGTGCTTGGATGTAGCTCTCCGAGAACAGCAGCTTTTTCACCCTTTGATGTCTGGTCCTCCTGGTTCAGGGCATCAATGATGGTCTCCTGGACAACTATCAGGCCTGTAGTCTTCATGTTGGTGAAGCCTCCTAAACTAAATGGACTATTTTGTAGCTCAGTAAACCTTTACAGCTGTTTAAAAAAAAAAAAAATGTTTAAATCTCTTGGGCACTGAATTTGGGCTTTAGCCATAATAATCAGAATTAAAAGAGACAAACTTGAAAAAATATCAGTCTATGTATAATGGTATAATGAATCTATAGAACATATAAACTTTACCTTTTTGAATGGAGTAAACTGTATTTCATGAAAAAGGACCCAAAAGTAGCACAGAGTACCAAAAGCAGCACAGGGTACCAAACAGGGTAACTTCTTTGCTCGCTTGTTTATATTACCTTAAGCACCACAAATGAATATGTAGGTGCACAGTCAACAGGGAAGTGAAATCAGGTATGACAAACTGAAATAAATCAACTTTTTGACATTATAATTTGTTGACATACACAAGTATAAGCATCATTATAAGTTTTTAGAAAGCCTGGAAGTTGTTTCAAGAAATGAAACTAAAATTTGGTCTGAACTTTGACTTTTTAAAAGAAAAAACTAATTGTAAAGGCACTGTAAAAGTCCAATTTTTCCATTCTACTCTGTTATGTTCATAAAACTTGATTTATTTGCAAATGTGATGAAAAATGTCCTGATGTATTGGTTTATAGTTTAAATGCACTGGCACACTCTGTGATTTAATTAAATTAAACCATTCATTTCCATTAATGGCATGACAAATTGGTTTGACATTTATATTATTTATATTAAAGTCATGGGAATTGATATGAATATTGACAGAAATTTTGTTGAAGTAAGAGTTTGTCCATGGATGAAGAAAAACTGTTCACTCTTACTATAAATGTACATATTTACTGTAAATGTACATTCTATTGGAAAAGCTGCCTCACTGACTCTTTAAAGCCTGGAGTGGGAGACGCGTTTGATGTTTTAATACCTGGTTAAAGGTGCAGTCCTAAAAAATAATTGTCGCGTTCATGTCATGTCTCTGCAGGTCAGACTGAGGGAACTTTGTCAATGGTGGAAGGAGAACTACTTTCTGTAGTGGAAGAAGACAAAGGTGATGGTTGGACAAGAGTGCGGAGGAATTTGGAGGAAGAAGGCTACGTCCCTACATCATATATCAAAGTTTTCCTGGAGAGCAGCACAAAAGGTGGAGTGACTTACATATGATCTCCATGCAGTATTAACAAATATTAAAAGTGAAACATGCAATCTTTATTTTCTGAACCCTTTTTTAAATAATCTTTTTTTGAATACTTTATATCTATAGGTTATTCTTTTGGTGTAGGTTAATGTATTCCATTAAGCAATGACTGCAGATGGCTAACTGTACACAGCAAGACCTGATTACTGCCACACCTGCTGGATGTAAAAGTTACTTAAATAGGACCTGTTTGACAAAGTGAAGCATGCTCCTCTGCTTGAGGCATGTCCTCTCTACTAATCTAATGAGGGCAAGTCATGGTGCCTATTCTCGTCCTAGCTGCTTGCTTACATTTCAGACCACAATTCACTAAACCACTTTGAACTGGGGCCAGGTCACAGAGGCAGCAGTCTATCGGGTTTTTCTGGTCGGTGAAAATAGAAGTTTGAAGGACTGTCAATTTTCAAATTCAATACCATATGTAAGGACCAAATCAAGGCTGTCAATGTACCTGTTGAGTTGGTGAATTTACCCTCGGCAAAACCCCATCGAGTCAAATAATGAGTGAATACAATGCTAAGTCATTTTCCTTGCCAATGTGAATATTAAAATATGCTTTCAGTTGGGCAAAATAAATCTATATCAAAGTCCAATATCATGTCTTTATCAGAACAGCCTTAGAGGGCAGAGAGCTGATGTTTAAGAGGCCACATTTATTTTTCTTATAATGTAGATCTGTTGAGATACTACAGTGGTTGTGTTAATTTTATAACATTGTTTTGAGTGACTTCCCTTCATGGTTTTAAGTGCTTAGAAAATTAGTGGGCAGAAACAGTTTCTATAATATATTGTCATTGCAACTGTTTTAATGGAGGTGCAGAGAAGTGTGTATGACTGTAGTTCTGCGTTCTGGCCCCAGCTCTGATTTTTCATGGATTACCGCTTCCTGTGGCTAACCATTTTTCCCCACTTAGCGACACACCCGCTGAGAAACCAAATCTGGCAATTGGCGACTCTGTTTTGCACTATGTGAAGCCGACTCTAGCTACCATAGTTAAGTGCATTCTGGAGGCCAGACATAGACATCCATGTAAACGTTGTAAATGACAGCTTTAGTAATGGCTTAATTTCATTACTTGAGTCAGTTGCTTTCCTTCAACAGATAAACCAACCAACTCATAGTTTCAACCACACCCTTGATCTAGTTCTGACTTATGCTCTCAAAAGGTGGTGGTGACTCAGTTACTGGAGCACCTGCAGAGAAATAGCCTGTTTGAGATGTTTCAGTCAGGCTTTAGAGCTCATCACAGCACAGCAGGCTAACGTCAGGGTTAGCGTCACGAGGTCCTAAACTGATTTACTGCCTGATCGCAGCACTTCTTAAAGTTACTAATGATCTTCTTATAGCTTCAGATCATGGACTGGTTTCTATGCTGGTTCTGCTGGACCTCAGTGCTGTGATCACAGCATCCTGTTACAGAGACTGGAACATGTGATTGGCATTACAGGGACAGCACTAGACTGGTTTAGACCAATCCTTTTCACCTTGTTCATGCTTCCCTTCAGAAACATTATTCAGCAGCAAGGAATATATTTTCATTGTTATGCTGATGACACTCAGCTAAATCTATCCATGAAACCAGAGGAGACAGAGAAGTTAGTGAAGCTTCAGACCTGTCTTAAAGACACAAAGTCCTGGATGTCTTCAAATTTCCTCCTCCTTAACTCAGGAAAAACTGAGGTCATGGTGTTTGGTCCTGAACCTCTCAGGGATAGATTAGATCACATGATCACTCTGGATGGTATCTCATTAACATCTAGTCTCTCTGTGAGGAATCTAGGAGTAACTTTTGACCAAAATCTGTCCTTCAAGTCACACATTAAACAGTCTCTAGAATTGCCTTTTTTCACCTGGGAAACATCAAAAGGATTAGGAAACTACTGACGCTGCATGATGCTGAAAAGTTAATCCATGCATTTGTTACTTCCAGGCTGGACTATTGTAATTCTTTATTATCAGGGTGTCCAAACAACTCTTTAAGAAGCCTCCAGGTGATCCAAAATGCTGCAGCCAGAGTTCTGACAGGTATTGACAAAAGAGATCACATTACTACTGTACTGGCATCTCTTGATTGGCTGCCTGTTAAATTTAGAATAATTTTTAAAACCCTTCTTTTGACCTACAAGGTCCTCAGAGGCCTAGCTCCATCCTACCTGGAGGAGCTAGTGACACCTTATCGTCCCAATAGACCACTCCGCTCTCAGAATGCTGGTTTACTTGTGGTCCCCAGATTCTCGATGGGTAGAATGGGGGGCCGAACATTTAGGTACTAGGCCCCCCTGCTGCGGAATCAGCTCCTAGTCCAGGCACGGGAGGCTGAGTCAATCTCTACTTTTAAGATCAGACTTAAAATCTTCAAACATACCTCTTTGAAAAAGCTTATTATCACTAATTCTATCGTTCCAGTTATTATCTTAGACCAGGGGTGCCCACACTTTTTTAGCATGTGAGCTACTTTTCAAATGACCAAGTCAAGAAGATCTACCTACTATAAATTTACAAAACATACATTTATTCATAAATATATTGAGAATTCTTTATATGATCCATATAAATTTGTGTACTTCGCATAACTACATGAATCCTTATTGCTCAATGCAAATTTGTGCATTACCTTAAGGTAAGGTAATGACAAAAAACATTTTTTTTCAGCATGCAAGCTACTTACAAAATTACCAATTTAAAATGATCTACCCACCACAAAAATGCAAAACATCTAATTATTTTCAAATGTATTGAAGATTCTTTGTATGTACAATGTGTGTTGATGTACCTTGCATAACCGAATGAGCCAATATTGCAAAACACATAATATTAACTAATTGGCTTAAAATCAGAGGTAATGCGCTGAACAGCTTAGCGCTTAGCGCCGTTGTTTGCGCATGAGCCTAAAGGTCAAAATTCAGTTGTCATCTGACTGGTTGCCCTGTAAGTCAATCAAGTATCGGGATTGATGATAGGCTGACATCGTAAGTTCTGCTGCACTTAGCACTGTTGTTTGCGCTTGATTGGTCACCTGAAGGTCAAATTCAGTTGTCATCTAACTGGCTCCACTGTATATCAATCAAGTGACGGGATGAATGATAGGCTGATATTTTTTAACGTCACGCCGCGATCGACCAGTACTACCTCCGCGATTGACCGGTAGATCGCGATCGACGTAATGAGCACCCCTGTCCTAGACAGACAAACTATCATATTTAGAGGGTCATCTAATAATTAGGTTAACATCTTAGTTATGCTGCTGAGGCTGCCGGGTCACAGAAACATGATCACCTGAAAGGCCTCTGTCACCCCACTGGGTCATGGTTTCCTCTCCTCTCCTCTCCTCTCCTCTCCTCTCCTCTCCTCTCCTCTCCAATTAGATCAGTGATATTATTTCTTGTGTAGTCCCCCCCCCCACCCCCGTATTCATCTACAACCCAGCTGACTCACTCAACTCAACTCTACCGGCAGTTTATTTTAATTAATATAATGTATTTCTATATTCTCTACCTACCGTATTTTCACGACCATAAGGTGCACTGTAATAAAAGGCGCAGTCTCAGTTACGGGTGCTATATCTATATTTAAAACATACATAAGGCGCACCGTATTATTAGGCGCATGCTAAAACATACAGTAAAAATTGACAACGGAAGTAAAACAGTGAGTTTCGACACATTTATTGAACAAAATATTCATTCTTCTGCCACAAAACCATCAAAGTTTTCATCTTCTGTATCTGAATTAAATAGCTGCGCTATTTCAATGTCCAGCATCCCGAATTCCTCTTCTTCATCATCTGAATCAGACTCACCGACCGGTTCCGCTTCAGCGTTGATGCCGGCTTTTGTGAAAGCCCTTACAATACATGAAGACGGTATCATAGCCCATGCATCTACAATCCATGGTGGCATAACATAGATGTGGTTGGGCGCGGTTATCTTGTCGTGGCAGTAGGTGCAGAAGATGGCCACCCTCTCCTGGTAATCCGCGGGCAGCCGCTGCGCAACAGTTGTCCTTGCATGTATGGAGAGATGCTGCCTCCTCATAAAGCAAAAACACCAAGACGGACCTCCTTGGAAATGCTCAATGTCCATTTCTTTAGCAATCGCTTTGGCCTTTGGTGACAGTAGAGATGACCCTTCCAGTTGTTCGCTGTTCCACAACCAACAGTTCCACTCAGGCTTCCAGCTCGGGCCACCTTGCTTTGTTCTCGCGGATACTCAGCTTCGTCTTCCTCACTTTCGTTCACTCTCTGACCATGGACTCATTTACATTAAAATGTCTTGCAGCTGCTTGATTGCCATTTTCAGCCGCATATTCGATGTCCTGCAGTTTAAAGTAAGTCTCATACGCGTGTCGCTTAAACGGCGCCATTTTAGGGGGTCCTTACACGTAGGTGTGCCGCTAATCGATGGGCGGAGCATTTACTGTAGTGCACCTACCAAAGACACACAGCAGATTTTGGAACTCAGTCTACACACAAGGCACACCATATTATAAGGCGCACCGTCAATTTTTGAGAAAATCTCAGCGTTTTAGGTGTGCCTTATAGTCGTGAAAATACAGTATTCTCTCCTCCACCTGTCCTCTTCTCCTCTCTCTACCCAGCCCGCCATCAGCAGGAGGGTCCCCCTGTATGAGCCTGGTCTTGCTCAAGGTTTCTTCATGTTAAAGGGGAGTTTTTCCTTGCCACTGTTGCTTGTTGGGGCTCAGGACCTGGGATTCTCTAAAGCGCCTAGAAACAATTTTGATAGTAACAGACGCTATATAAATAAAGATTGATTGAATGATTGATTGATTGATTAAGACTATTAGAATGTGCTAAACTTCTAGACATGGCAGTGTCTCCATTCAGGGTGGGGTGGATTCCTAATCAAGCTATGTCTCTCACAAAAAAACTGCCACCTATTTATGTAGCCCACGCCGTTTGCTGGACACCAGCTCATTAACCACTGGTGGAAGGAAGACATGCAGCTATGCATTTCATCAGTAGTCATATTAGGAAGAAGTCCAGAGAAACTTAAACTAACATCATCTTCACATACTCACACATGGACTCCAGATTGATTTTAATAACTTATTTTTGGTTGGTGTAACACAAACATGTATTATAATTGTATTTTATCTACATTTACTTTTAGCTGGTAGCTTCAGGTAGGACTCAATGTCATCCCCTCCGGGTAGTGTGGATATTTTTACATTTTGCACTATGAAGCTACCATTGACGAGAGCTGGTTGTTCAGTAAGTGTATCACTGAAAGCAGAAAATTTATTTGGTTACATTAAGTGCTTGATGGTGAACAATTGGAGACTTTTGTTTTGAGGTATGCTTCTTTCAAATAGTTACCCAGCTGCCCTGCTGTGCAGGCTCTTATGGTGGTGTACTGGCTACTGGCGATTTTCTAACTGCGTTAGCATGTGTTCTTACACTTGTTCTCAGCCACTCCTCTAATTCACTCAGCCCTGCGTCTAAAGTTACATATAAACTAAGATATACTTGTTTTCAAGGCTTTAAAAACCCATGTTACCTAATAGGAGAGGCCTGGAAAGGTCATAGAATTTAACCTCCGGTTTAAGGGTCCGTAGCTCCGGCATACATTCACATAGAAAGACCATTCAACCTTTAAAACGTAACTACAGAGGTCCTGAGTCACCATGTAAAATATGAAAGGCCTTGCGGGGCATTTCTTTTCCACCTGGAAATGCCCTCTCGACCATTTTCAGCTCAAGTTAGAGTGGGAGACCACGTGACCTAGAGCGGAGCAGCAGAAAAATTCAAATCGAAAATCTCCCAAACAAATGGCCATAACGCTATCCCGGAAGCTCCTAGATTCATAAATATTACATCATTTTGTAGCTACGAGCCTCGACTAATTTGCAAACTTGAGGACGTTTAATTAGCCAGGGCCTCGTAAAACGAGCCTGTAAAAGCGCCGACTGGTCCGCTCAAATCTCCTATTAACTCAATACAAAAACAGAGTTGGGGAAAACGGCTCAGAACTGACAAAAACTTCATGTTTAACTCGTCGTTTCTCCATCACCAGGTGAGCTAAAATTCTGAAACTTCACACGATTGTATTTCAAAGTCTTGTGTTAAGTGGTCCAAATCAGCATTTGAAAACCGGTGGTTCGAACCATGAATCTGCATGCGAGGCGGAGGGGGAGCTACTCACAGCCAGTGGGTATAGGAGGGGCTGCTCATAGGCATTGTGCAGGCACTGAGACTGCTCAACATATACTCAATTGCCTTGGTGGGGGCAATAGGTAGACATAGAGGTACAACAGGCAGACATGAGGGGGCAGGGACCAGCCAGAGGGTGAGGCACACCCTCACCATTTCTGCGGAATTGTCTAGTTATTTATATATTTTGGGGTCACACTTTCAGTCTTTTTCAATGGGCAGGTCGTGTTTTTATGGTCTGATGAGATGTATGTCTGATGTGTCTCTCTGTATGCTCTCTTAACTTAACTCTAACTCTAATGGGGACACTGACATTTATATTTGAGTTGTAACTCAAATATAATGTCTTCATCTGATGTAATGTACCAGATTATAACTAATTTGCATCTTCTGTCTCTCTTTTTGCTCTTACTCTGATTGTGTCTTTATTCTAGGCTTTGCACAGAACAGTCAACTTGTCTAACATTTAACCAACCAACCATCCAAGAAGATGTCATCACAAGAAAAGAATTTTGAAGAAGTCTGGTAACTTATTTTTGACTGGACATTCTCTCTTGGCCAACCAATGAGAAGAGAGGACCATCAGTCAACATCCTAGGGATTGAATGTAGATATGTGACAGTTTGTGGGCACTTTGAGAATTGTTCATGATCAGTGGACTTTATCTTAATTAAATGTGAAATTGATAAATATTATTACAGTTGCTGCATACAGTGTTCTGCATTTTAGGGTTGACTATAAGATTTTCAAACTGGAAACATTTAATTAATTTGGGTCAACATGATTCTTTAATGTGATGATGGGTCAAAATCAACACCCAAATAAAACAATACAGATAAACACAAATAAATCTTTGGATCAATCTTATTGTTTTCTATATATTGTCTATATTTCTGATTTAAAGATTGATTGATTAAATTTCCATTTCAACCCTTCCTTCTGCACTCAATTTACATTTCACAATCAAATTCCATTTAAACTGCACAAGTAATGCTCCACTCTGCTTGCTCTCGTTACCCTATCTCCCATTGTATTCCTTTAATTTCCCATTCTATGTAGTCCAGAGACAATAATATAATCATCATATAAATTCAATGAATCTTTATTTCTAGATCATATTTTACAATCAAAAATTGCCTCTAGGTTCTTTACACATACCCAGGGCCTGACCCCTAACTCCAACAAACAACACAAAAAAAACATCCCCTTTAACAGGAAGAAACCTTGAGCAGGACCTGGCTCCTCTGGGGGAACCTCCTGCTCATGGCAAGCTAAGAAAATGAGCTAAGATAGATAAAGGAGAGAACAGACATACATCATTCATGCAAGTACATTAAGTAAACCATATCAAAGCTACCGTAATTTCACGACTATAAGGCGCACCTAAAACACTGAGATTTTCTCAAAAATCGACGGTGCGCCTTATAGTATGGAGCACCTTGTGTGTGGACTGAGTTCCAAAATCTGCTGTGCGCCTTTGGTGGGTGCACTACGGTAAACGCTCCGCCAATCGATTAGCGGCACACCTACGCGTAAGGACCCCCTAAAATGGCGCCGGTCAAGCGAGACGTGTATGAATGAGGCTTAATTTTTAACTGCAGGCCATCGAATATGCGGCTAAAAATGGCAATCGAGCAATCTTAGTGTTTTCGCTTTATGAGGAGGCGGCATCTCTCCATACGCGCAAGGACAACTGTTGCGCAGCGGCTGCCCACGGATTACCAGGAGAGGGTGGCCATCTTCCGCACCTACTGCCGCGACAAGATGTTGAGAGTTGAATTTAACTTTAAATTTTAGTTAAATTCAATCACCCATGTGTAAGGTGTTGATTTTTTTCAGGACCCGAAAACAGGCAAAATTCAGTGGTAAAAAGTCCAAAAACAAAGTCTTTATTGAAATATTAATTAGAAAGTCCTCCTGGATTGCAGGGAAAGCACTTGTCCAGTCCTCCAGGGCGCACAGTGAGCTCCATTGTGGAGCCAACACGGGAGCCAGGTCCTGCCTGTTCTTCCCTCCAGCAGGGCACCATGGAGACCTTGAACGAGCTGGGAGAGGTGTTACTATGGGTCTTGTCAAACGTGAAGAAACAGGAGTCAGATTTACCATTCAGAAACGACAACTCTCCTACGCTGGTAGATGGGCGCTCTGTCCTTAAATAGGTGGCCAGATGTAGATTGCTGACAGCTGTAGCAATTTGTCTGCTTCTCCACGCCTGCTACAGGAAGAAACAAGCAGGACCACAACACACGACCTGGAACCCTGGACCCTAACATTATCTCCCCCTCAGCCTCCAGGTGGCCTACCGGGCTTGTCCAGGCGGGCGGGCGGGCGGGCGGGCGGGCATCCATCCATCCATCCATCCATCCATCATCCATCCATCCATCCATCCATCTTTATTTATATAGTGTCTTTTACAATCAAAATTGTTTCTGGGCGCTTTACAGAAACCCAGGGCCTAACCCCAAACAAGCAACAGTGGCAAGGAAAAACTCCCCTTTAACAGGAAGAAACCTTGAGTAGGACAAGGCTCATGTAGGGGGCCCTCGTGCTGATGGCCGGCTGAGAGGAGAGGAGAAGAGAGCAGAGGTAGAGGAGAGAATAGGCACACATAGTCCACAGAGTACATACAGAAATACATTATATTTAGTAATGTAGGCTGCCGGAAGGGTCAGGTTGATTGGGTCAGCGGGGTCAGAGGTCTGAAGGCGGCGATACCTGCAGATGAATACAGAAGGGGGGGGGCAGAAAAACTACACAGGAAATAACATCACTAGTCTACGTGATGAGGAGGAGAGGAGAGGAGAGGAGAGGAGAGGAGAGGAGAGGAGAGGAGAGAGGAGAGGAGAGAGGAGAGGAGAGGAGAGGAGAGGAAACCATGACCCAGTGGGGTTACAGAGGCCTGTCAGGTGATCATGTGTCTGGGCCCCGGCAGCCTCGACTTATAACAGCATAGCTAGGATGTTAACCTTATGATTAGACGACCCCCTAAGTGTGATAGTTCGTCTGTCTAGGATAATAATAGCAACTACAGAATTAGTGATAATAAGCTTTTTCAAATAGGTAGGTTTAAGTCTAATCCTAAAAGTAGAAAGACTCTGGAGACCACAAGTAGACCAGCATTCTGAGAGCGGAGTGGTCTATTGGGCAGCCAATGAAGAGATGCCAGTACAGGTGTTATGTGATCTCTTTTGTCAATACCTGTCAGAACTCTAGCTGCAGCATTTTGGATCACCTGGAGGCTTCTTAAAGAGCTGTTTGGACACCCTGATAATAAAGAATTACAATAGTCCAGCCTGGAAGTAACAAATGCATGGACTTTTCACTTTTCAGCGTCATGCCACGTCAGTAGTTTCCCAAACTTTGCGATGTTTCTCAGGTGAAAAAAGGCACTACTAGAGACTATTTTAATGTGTGAGTTAAAGGACAGATTTTGGTCAAAGGTTACTCCAAGATTCCTCACAGAGAGACTAGATGCTAAGGATATACCATTTAGAGTGATAATGTGATCTAATCTATCCCTGAGAGGTTCAGGTACATGACCTCAGTTTTTTCCTGAATTAAGGAGAAGGAAATTTGAAGACATCCAAGTCTTTGGACATCAACAGGCCACTAAAATAGTTCATCCAGCACTCCATGAAGCTGTGGAACATGACTCTGGAGGCCAACTCAAAGCCAATTGCGCGGGTGAGCATCAAATGTGACATATATCAAGGAGATGCTCTGTCCCCCCTGCTGTTCTGCATAGGCCTAAACCCCCTCAGCCAGATCACCACCAAGAGTGGCTATGGGTACCAGTTCCGAAGTGGAACAACCGTCAACCACCTCCTCTACATGGATGACATCAAGCTCTATGCCAAGAACTAGCGTGACATCGACTCTCTGATTCACCTCACTAGGATCTACAGCAAGGACATAGGGATGTCATTTGGGCTAGATAAATGTGGGCGGATGGTATCTAGAAGAGGAAAGGTGATCGCAACTGATGGGGTTGACCTACCTGAAGGGAACATCACAGATATGCAGGACAGTTACAAATACCTGGGGATCCCGCAGGCAAGTGGTAACCATGAGGAGGCAGCTAGGTGGTCAGCCACAGCTAATTACCTACAGAGGTAAGAGCACCTCACAATGCACAGGGGGTGCAGGAGGGTTTTACCCTAAGTCCAGAATTCCTGAGGCTGTACACAAAGCGAAAGGAAGGGGGCCAAGGACTAGTGAGTGTCCGAACTACTGTCCAGGAGGAAACAACAAGCCTCCGAGAGTACATCAAGATGATGGCCCCCTCTGACCCACTGCTGAGTGAATGCCTCAGGCAACAAAAGCCCACCAAGGAGGAGGAACCTGAGGGGCTATCATGGAAGGACAAGCCCATGCATGGAATGTACCACCGACAAATTGAGGAAGTGGCTGATATCGAGAAAACATACCAGTGGCTGACAAAGGCCGGACTGAAAGACAGCACAGAGGCACTACTCATGGCTGTACAAGAACAAGCCCTGAGCACGAGAGCAATAGAGGCCAGGGTCTACCATACCAGACAAGAGAAGACCCGAGGTGCAGACTGTGTGGAGATGCCCCTGAGACAGTCCAGCACATCACAGCAGGGTGTGTTGGATCGCAATACCTTTCAAGTGTAGCTGCTAATCTGCGTGTTCTTTGAATGAAGACTTCAAGAAGAAAAATGCCAATTTCAAAATGTATTTAACAATAGAACCAATTCGAGATACAAATATTACAGAGCTCCAGGCCAGTTCATAACCCTAGCAACAACAGAGTCAATTGCCAGGGCACGAAGTCTGACAACCTAACTATCCCTTGGCCCAGTCTTTTATAGAAACACACATGCAAATTCTCAATGTTCATGGAATCCAATCCAGTTCCTCTGCTGGGATGACCTCGTCCTCTTCTTCCAGCCTCCTTTGGTGTTGATACAGTCCTTCTTGTCCATTATCTTCCCAGGTGGCCAGATCAAAGTTCCCATTCTTTATGCAAATAAGATCACCAACCCCACCATGATGTCCCGTTTATGATGGGTGTTTAACACCCCCTGCCTGACTGGCTCCTGAGAATACAATGGAACAACAAACAACAATCAACAAAGGAATGTCTCTGATCCTTGTTATAGTTGCCAATGAATCTACCATGCCTAACTTCTAAGAGAAGACAGGAACATATGGTAAAACACATACAACAAGATAAAGACAATTCTCATCAATCCCCCTTTTGGCCTAGCCTAAGCTAGGCCAATACAAACAATTGATTGACAACTCCTCTTGATGTAATCAAGGATAATAGAAGTTCAATCATGGTGCCGTCTTCTTTAGATGTTCCTCGATCTGTCCAAGCGTTCTCTGTGAATTACCTGCTGGGGTACATTGATTCCAATAATACCAGTGTTAGGGTTAAGGTGTTAGGGTGTTAGTATGTTAGGGTTAACATGTGATGTTCACTCTGCAACTTCAAAGGGACCAGTCCACCTGTGCTCTGACCACTTTCACTTGATGACTCTCAGAAGAACCCACTCAGCTGTGTGTGGAATTCCTGGATCCTTACTGACTGTGGTTACAGAGGTTGCCTGTTGGGAGAAAACTGAGAGAGTCGTTTTTAGTTGAACAAATTAAGATTTATATTACATAAAAGTGCTGGGCTGGCCTATGGATTTTCTGCTCCTGGTCCCGGAAAGGGAACACCCCACTCGAGCTCAAAGGGGGTGAATCCTGTCCGGGAGCTTAACAGAGCTTCTTACTGACATCAAGGCTATTGGAAGCGCCTGTGTCCATTTCATTCCACTGTGAGCACATATCTTGCCAATTTTGCTCTTCAGTGTTTGATTCATTCTTTCTACCTTTGCCTAACACCTTCTCTACTTGTAAATCTTTATTCTTAAAATGAGTTCCATTATCAGACCTAATTTGTTTGGGGAAACCATGTGCCGGATTAATCAAAAATGTAATAACACTTTTTTTTGCATCTTCTGCTTTTACGGGAACCGCCTCTGGGTAGCCAATGTATGCATCCACTGCCACCAAGAGGTATCGGAACCCATTGACTTGGACTATCATATCAGTGAAATCTATAATTTTCCTTGCCCTGCCATGGAAACTTACCCTCATGTGGTCTAATTGTTGATTTTACGTTAAAGTGTGTGCATATTGAACATTCTCTGCATCATTCGAGGTTTCCTGCAGTGTGTCAGGACGTGGGCCTCTTCCAGAACGACATCTAACAGAGCGGGCGGGAGAACAGGTCTGCCGTCTGGGACCCGCCAAATTCCTTCAACTTTCACAGCCCCCCTTTTCCTTCCAATCAGTTTTTTCATGTGGAGAAGCTTCTTCTTGATCACAACTAAGTCTTTCCCTGTCGTATCTTGGAAGCATTTCATGAACCGTTTTCTCTACCAACAACAAACTGTAACTTGGTTTATAACCTGCTGCCTTCGTTGCTGCCTGATCTGCCGCCTCATTACCTTTTCCCTCTAAAGAGTTCTCCTTGCTGTGACCTTTGCACTTTACAACTGCGACCTCCGCTGGCTCCACGAGTGCCCGTGCCAATTGCCTCATCTCTGCTTCATGTTTTATAGGAGAGCCTGATGCTGTGTTAAACCCTGCCATATTTATCCCTTCATGTGTGTATGTTATGTGTGGTGCAGTTAAAATCTTGTCCATCTTGGTCTGTCTAAGTGAGGTCATGGTGAATGCTGCTGAGCTAACCAGTGATACCACACTATGTGTTGTAAGAACTGTCAGAGCATAACCCATCACTAAATGTGCTGTTTTTTGTAAAAGTTTTGCTACCCCTGCTACATGCCTTACACATGGTGGCTGCCTGTTTTCAATGGGGTCCAGCATTATACTTGCATACATTAATACTTTCCTGTTACCCCCTTTTTTCTGAAAGAGAACACCATTTGCTGTATGTTCTCCTTCAGAAACATCCAAAAAGAAAGTATCCTTATAATCTGGAACTGCCAAATGTGCAGCTGTGGTGAATGCCTGTTTAAGTGCAATGAATGCTTTCTCTCCCTCAGTTGTCCATGTTAGCCGGGCTGTCAAATCACGCATTCCCTGTTCATTCACCATTGTACGTAGGGGTGTAGACTTTTCTGAATATATAGGAATAAAATGTCTACTATAGGTCGCGAGACCCAGAAATGACAACATTTCCTTTACAGTCTCTCATACCACTCATTCTGTTCAGCAGTAAAGTCAACCTGCGCAGCCACACCTTCAGGCCCAACACACAAACACGGTGATGTAATCATCCAGAAATTTCCTGATAACTTTTCTCTAAACACATCCTGATAGACCTCATTATTCCCACGGTCGTAAAATAGGGTGACATGATAGGGATCAACTGGCGGGGCAAAGGGACTTAGCATCGACAACCAGGGCCTCCAGCTCTGAAACAATGCCACAACCCCGACACCAGGTGAGGTCTCAGGTTTCCCCAATAAATATCCACCCACACCCCCTGTTCTGGAGAGGGTGTCGGACTCATCAGCATTTGTCCCTTCACACCTTGGTGTGAAATACAGCAGTTCAGTTTCAGTCCATTAGGAAATTGCACCACAAGACCTTTGTCTCCACACAGAATTGCTGCTCCTGTCCTCACAAGGAGATCTCGTTCCAACAGGTTGATAGGGCCATGTTGTGAAATGACAAAGGGTGCAACACAGTCTGTCCGGCAAAATGAGTCACTAATGGCACCAAAAACGGCAGTCTCTCCGGTCTCCCTGAGAGCCCCACAAGCTCGACGGTGTCAGATGAGATCGGCTCCGGTGATAAATTCCATGAGATAGTGGAACACTGCCTGGTACATCCGGATAGTTGCGATATGGACAGTCCCTTTGCCAATGACCATACCCTTTGCAGGCGTGACACTGATCTCGGCCTAAGTACCCGTCTATCAAGCCGTATCCCTGCCCACCGTGTCTCCCACACATGCCTCCCCTTGGACTGACCCAATACGGGTTTATCAGAGCAAAATCCTGTTGCGGACATAACTGATCTGGCTGCACCTGCCGAGGAAACTGCTGAACCATCTGTTTCTCTTCCTTTTGTTTATCATTAAGTTTTTTCCGTGTCTCATCTAACTGTATTTTTAGGAGCTGTTCCTGCGCTGTAATCACCTCCTCTTTCTTTCCCTGTTGTTTAGCTTTAAATGTGTTGATGTGGTGTGAAAGATGACTCTCCCAGACATCCGCTGTGCTGCCTGGAAGGTCAGGATTTCCTTCCATGGCTTCTTTCACTAACTGTGGAAGTCCTAAAATTATGGCCTGACAGAACAAAGTGGTGTGTAGATTATCTGAGCCAGGATGGCACCCTGTGGCACACATCCATTCCTCTTTACACCTCGTAAGGAACCCATGTGCCGACTCACTTTCCTCCCACTTAAATCTTAAATTCTGCATTGCTCCTGGAGATATTGGAAATACCTGTCTCATAGCTTCACCAACCCTGGTTGCACAAGGTCCAAAACGTGCAGCATTAGGTCTGTCTTTAATGCCTGCTGCTACTTCAACTTTATCCAAATCCCAGAGAGAGACTTGTACTAAAATCCTCTAAAGTCTCCCATCGCCAACTGCATGCTCTGTGTTAAACTAAAAAGGCTGGACATCCACTTGCCGCCTCTTTCTGCGGGTGGGGGCATCTTATCCACTAAACAATTGAATGTCTCCGAAGTTCCCACACTGTCTCATGTAACTCCTGCAGTTCTTCATCTCTGTCCACATCTAACTGACCACTGTTAATAGTCAAAACTGGCAATTGATATGGGGGTGGGGAAGAGGTAGTAGGTAATGATGGGTAAAGAGTGGTGTTAAATGTCAGTGTCTGGTTTGGATCTTTTAATAAAGGCTTCTCTACATTGGGCACTCGTGTGACCCCCCTAGATCTGCAATAGTGCACCGCTGCACCTGCCACAGCCACAACATGTATCCTTCGACGCTTATCTTCTAACTCCTTACCCTGTTTTTTCCATGATTTCCCTGCTATAAACCCTAATTTTGGATTATCAAGATGATCCTGTAATATGGTGTGAATTTCTGACTCCCACTTACACAATGCTTCAGCTAAATTAACCTTCACCTCTCAAGGGGGAAGTATCTTTTGCTTCTGAGCTTCCTTCCACAACTTTTTTATTGCATCCAATTCTCTCTCCCTGTCCTCTTCTTTCATGCCACTCACCACCTGATCAAGAGTCCACTTCCACTGTTCTTCCGCAGACCGAGGATAGGGAGAACATTCTCCCTTATCCCAGCACGATTTACCACATTCGAGTTCCATCTTTAACTATGCTCCCAAGTGAGATTGAATGTGAATGACTCCAACGGTCAACTCAATGCCTCAGTGAAACAAGCTTCTAGATCAAACGTCTTTGATCCGGTTCCACTCTGGGGGTTAATTCCCAAGGACAAAGAGCCTTTTAATTCACGTTCACTCTGGCACTTTTCCAACCCACACAAAAACACAAATCTCGGGCGTCGGGAGTGTCCGTCCCGTCAACTGCGCTCCGAGTCCCAACCCAAATCTTTTTCATATACAGTGCTGTGTATACAGCAATACAGCACTGTACTAGCTCTACTAGTCTATTCCCTGTTTTTTCAACAGTATTTCCGGCCTCTAACCGTCTATTTTCCGGACTCTAACCATAATTCCCTGTTTTCTCAACAGTACTTCTGGCCTCTAACCGTCTATTTTCCGGACTCTAACCGTAATTCCTGCAGTCGTTTCAATATTTTCTATATTTGTATCTGGAATTTATAACTAGGACACTTCAATTGACAATGACGACAAATTTTTGGAAATTGCCAATGTGCAGAACTTTTGATTAAACAGGTGTCTGCTTACCTTTTATTAGGGATCCCTTTGTCGTCAGTTGTCCTCCGAAGTGACCGTTGCTTAATTCTTTGCCTCAGATGACTTCTCTGTCTTCATCACGTCGGGGTCACCAAATTGTTGGATCGCAATACCTTTCAAGTGTAGCTGCTAATCTGCGTGTTCTTTGAATGAAGACTTCAAGAAGAAAAATGCCAATTTCAAAATGTATTTAACAATAGAACCAATTCGAGATACAAATATTACAGAGCTCCGGGCCAGTTCATAACCCTAGCAACAACAGAGTCAATTGCCAGGGCACGAAGTCTGACAACCTAACTATCCCTTGGCCCAGTCTTTTATAGAAACACACATGCAAATTCTCAATGTTCATGGAATCCAATCCAGTTCCTCTGCTGGGATGACCTCGTCCTCTTCTTCCAGCCTCCTTTGGTGTTGATACAGTCCTTCTTGTCCATTATCTTCCCAGGTGGCCAGATCAAAGTTCCCATTCTTTATGCAAATAAGATCACCAACCCCACCATGATGTCCCGTTTATGATGGGTGTTTAACACCCCCTGCCTGACTGGCTCCTGAGAATACAATGGAACAACAAACAACAATCAACAAAGGAATGTCTCTGATCCTTGTTATAGTTGCCAATGAATCTACCATGCCTAACTTCTAAGAGAAGACAGGAACATATGGTAAAACACATACAACAAGATAAAGACAATTCTCATCAGGTGCAAGATACTAGCAGGCAAGACATACATGGAGCGGCATAACCAGGTGGCTGGCATAGTGTACAGGAACATCTGCACTGAGTATGGACTGGAGGTCCCAGGGTCCAGGTGGGAGACACCCCCGAAAGTGCTGGAGAACAAGCAGGCCAAGATCCCGTGGGACTTCCAGATCCAGACTGACAAGATGGTGGTGGCCAACCAGCCTGACATAGTGGTGGTAAATAAACACCAGAAGACAGTGGTGGTGATAGATGTAGCAATCCCAAGTGATAGCAACATCAGGAAGAACGAACATGAGAAGCTGAAGGAGGAGATCGAGAGAATGTGCGGCATTAAGGCAACAGTGGTCCCAATAGTGATTGGGACACTATGGGCAGTAACACCCAACCTGAGTAGATGGCTCCAACAGATACCAGGAACCACATCAGAGTTCTCTGTCCAGAAGAGCGCAGTCCTAGGAACAGCTAAGATCCTGCGCAGAACCCTCAGACTCCGGTAGAGGACCCGAGTCTGAAGGAAGGAGGCACCGCCCAGGAGGCTGAGGAAGAGATTTTTTTTTATATATGTGTGTGTGTATACACAGTTGTGTTTGTATAGTTGTTTAAATTGGTATATAATTGTGCTTCTGTTAAAACATGAAAATAAAGACTGGTGTGTGAGTGTATCCGATGGCCTTGACAACTGTCTCCATCCCCATCTTTCTCTCTTTAATGTGGCTCCAGATGGATATGGTGTTTCCATGACAACCACATGAAGAAAGTGATGATTTATTTAGAGACTCCATCTGTTCATTTGCTTTTTCTCATATTTTATGAAACAACATAGGCATCTGACAGGAAGCTGTCTTTGGTCAGTCTGAACAAAAAGATCATCATCACCATCATTAAAATTAGGTGGAAGGTGGAAGCCAGGCTGAAAAGTTATTGGGTTTGCTATTGTGTTTGTGTTTGATGAGCTATTTTTAACTTTCATTCATGACCTCATCTGTGTATGTTTTTTGTTGTTTAAGCCTTGTAATCTGGGTTATGTTGCTTAAGGTCATTTAACATTAGATACATAGTCACATATCAAAATATTAAAATAATGTAGAAGCTAGGGTTTGTATAGACAGAGCATAGATCATGTATATATTTTTAGATTCGGTTGGTTAGTTTGGGCCGAAGAACCTTTCACCACTGAAAATGCTTAGGACTTGTCTTACCCCGAACAACAATCTAAATAGATTTAAAAAAAAAACCATTTAATATAATTCATAAGGTTTATTTCAGCTCAAAATTAACATTTAAAACAGAAATAAGCTCTTGTAGACATATTTGCAAATCTTTTTTAATAGAAAAAACTCAAATGTTGTAGAATTTTACATATTTTTGAAACATTTAAAAAAATATTTATATTACTAAAATCAATAGTGTGTTTGTATGCACACAATGCAAAAATAATGTCTGTATTTTATTATTTTATCATTGTATTCCTTTATGCTGACATCTAAATGTGTGAATTTTGTCAGAATTTTCATCCTATAAAGAGAATCATATTGAACCTTGAAACAGTGTGAGCAGCAGAATCTCATTTCTACTTGGCTTCTCTTCAGAAAAAACGATCAAGAGGAGGAGGAAAAGGGGGAGGATGGGGAGGAGAAAAAGGGGAAGGATAGAGGAGAAGCAGTCAAATGAAAATCATCCGACACATTCTAAGCTTAATCAAGAGAAAAAAGATTAAAAACACAGACACATAATTTGATGATGTTTAAAGGTGATTTTCTCTCAATGGATTCTGACGAAAATCTTGTGAATATTTTCCTTCTGCTACTGATGACATCACATCTTACTCTGGTAAATATTACTCGTGTCTCTTTATACACTTGCATTTTTTACCCGTCTCCATCCAGCCGTCTCCAGATTGAAATTCTACAGTTTTGACAGAAACATTGCCTTTTCTATTTCTAAAAAATCATGCTGGTGTGCTGGTGCCAAAGCAACTTTTCTTTGATTTATTTATTTATTTTTAAATATGCAAACCTTTAGATTATTAATCCCCAGGATCAGGAGTCAGATTAAAACCTATGATGAGAATAAGCAAATTAAATCTTTAAAAAAAACATAATTAATTTGCTCAATAAATAGATTCTAATGGATGCTAAATGAATGATTACCTATCATTTGAAAGAGGCACAAAGTAAATGCATGTTTATATGCACAACTATAGCATTACAACTGTTCTAAAAGGTTTAAAAAAAGAATGAGACAAGGAAACTATATTCCAATATTTCTTCATAATCAAAATTCTGGTGAGTTGTGAATAGACTGAATAGAATTTCTTCATATTAGGATAGTATATAAATTTCTAGAATACAAATTTTACAGTCATTCCTCTTAATAAACAATGTGAAACAGCATCTCCAATATGGCAGGCGTAAACATCATACATCGTTCATAAATAAAATGTAAATTAAAAAACATTAAAAATGAAGCTCATGCAGACAGTTCAATGCAATTCTCAGAATGATACATGTCACATTGACTTATCAAAATTCTATTTGTAACAGTCTTTGAATATCAGGGGTGATGGCAGTAACAGCTCATGAGGTGAAGCTTCTTCTCAGTCTGTTTTTTTTTAAATCTTGTATCTTCTCACAGAGGACAGACAAAAAACAGTGTCCAGAGAGTGAATGATATTTGGAAATACAACTGGCTTTCTTTTCCAGTCAGCCAGAGTAAGTGTCTGTGCTAAAAGAGATCCCAGAGTCACTGCACCAATTTAACAGATTTGTAAACTTCAGGGAGGACCTGAGGGAAGCCAGTTTTAAGGTTGATTTGTTTAATAACAAAACACCAGTACAGAAGATGTTTAAAGCTTGACTAATTCCATGCAACCATTTTTGCTTGCTGAGCCAGGTGTTTAGCATATTGGTGTGAAGGAAATTTGGGTCAGGGGAATGGCTATCGTGCAAATCTGGTTGCCAATGCCAATGTATGTGAATGGGAACAAACAGCAATGACTAGCTCAGTGCAGCTGTCTGGTGGAAGATTTGGACTGTTGAACCCTAACGAATGGGAAAAGTTCCCTTTGTTTATGCGAGGTTGAGGTGCTTCAGCAGTAAGGACTTTGAGGTGTAATATGTATTTAATATGTATTCAGAGTTTTCTGCTTTGCTCAGACTGTATGGCACCAAAGTGAAGCACAGGGGCCGGCAACCCAAAATGTTGAAAGAACCATATTGGACCAAGAAAGAAAAAAACAAATCTTTCTGGAGCCGCACAAAAATTAAAAGCCTTATACAAGCCTTAAAATGAAGGCAACACATGCTGTAAGTGTCTATTAGCTATATTAGCCTACTATCAAAATAAGTATGCTATAAATACATAATGAGCATGTATGATTAAATGTTTATGTCCCGTGACACACCCGTTGGTTTATTTGCAACAGCCACCTGTCCGGCACCACGACGAGCTCAAAGAAACATGTGTCGCAGGCTATGACGAAAATCTTTGTTGACAGAAATGTTGAAATTATATATTTATTATACATATTTTTCCAGCATTGGAAAACTTTAAGAATGTTTGTCATGTTTTTCCTACAACAGAAATTATATTAAAATCTATTTCTATTTTCATATTTTTGAAAAAACTCCAGGGAGCCACTCGGGCAGCACTAAAGAGCCTCATGCAGATCTAGAACCATGGGTTGCCACCCCTTGGTGTAGCAGTTGGTCAGGATGTTTTCTATGGCTGACAGATAGATGGTACAGTAGACGGTACACATACAGAGTTTGTTGGGCTTTGATGGCTGAGATGTAAACACCAAGTAATTTGAAGCTCTTTAATCTTTCAAACTTCTCCATATGAACTGAAAAGCAGTGCCCATCTAGCAGTGCTTCTAGATCTTCTGAAATCCACTAAGATTTCCTTGGTTTTTTGTTATGTTTAAGTCCAGGTCATTTTGAAGACAACAATTTGTTAAGTACGGAACCTCTTCTCTGTAAGCTGTCATGTAGTTGTTTGATATCAGGCCTACTATGGTGGTGACATTGGCAAATTTGACTGGTAGGTAGACTGTATAGGAGGACAGTCATCTGTGAATATGGGGTAGAGGAGAGAGCCAAGGTACATCCCCGGCATGTGACTATTTTGAGGATGAGGGTAGATTATGTGTACTTAGACAGCCGTACATGGATGAGACTCTCAAAACACTTGGTAATGATTGGAGTCAGAGCCGTATGGTTGTATTCATTAAGGCAGTAGCATTTGTTCTTTGTTGTCACTGTGATAATTGTCAAGGGACTGCAGACTGTTGTCGCAAGTTTAGTAAATACCTCTATTAGCCGATCTGTGCAGGCCCTGAGAATCCTTCTGCTGACTTCATCTGGACCAGCTTCCTGCCTCATGTTGACTACACACAGAGAGGACCTGATCTAAAGTTGTGTCAGCTGTATGAGGGTCGTCCTTCCTTAGTAAGGCTAGCCAAATGCCAGCTGCTGATTTCCATTGGTCAAAACAGGAGAAGTGGTTCAGAGTGTCTGGGATTTTATGTCTGTGGCATTGGTATCTACGAAGTTGTCCTTGAGTCAGTGAGACTTTTTATTCCCAGCCACATGTATCAAGGCTGTTGGTTGATAGTCTAGTTAATGTAATTATTGACACATAACAAAGCCATTTAGTAGTATGGGCTGATATGGTCACTACAGTTGCTTTCTTTTTAATATTCTAAAAAAGAGGCACATCAAATCAAATCAAATCAGTCTTTATTTATATAGCGTCTTATACAATCAAAATTGTTTCAAGGCACTTTCCAGAATCCCAGGGCCTGACCCCAGACAAGCAACAGTGGCAAGTAAAAACTCCCCTTTAACAGGAAGAAACCTTGAGCAGGACCAGGCTCATGTAGGGGGACCCTCCTGCTGATGGCCGACTGGGTAAAGAGAGAGGAGAAGGGGGAGGACAGGTAGAGGACAGAATAGGTGGAGAGGAGAGGAGAGGAGAGGAGAGGAAATGAGAGGGGTAGAGGAGAGGAGAGGGTTAGAGGCGAGGAGAAGTAGAGTGAAGGTGAGGTAGAGGAGAGGAGAAGGAGGAGGAGGGGAAAGAGGAGAGGAAGGGAGAGGAAAATGAGAAGGAGAGGGAGGGGGAGAGGAGAGGAGAGGCACAAAGCACAGAAACACACACAAAAATACGATATACAATCACTTCAGCGGGGCCGGAGGTCATCATGCAGCGATACCTGTAAATAAATAGAGAGGGGGGGGGGGGAGAAGCAGAAAAACTACACAAGAATCAGCATAACTAGTCTGCTTGATGAGGAGGAGGAAAGGAGAGGAGAGGAGAGGAAGCCATGACCCAGTGGGGTGACAGAGGCCTGTCAGGTGATCATGTTTCCGGACCCCGGCAGCCTTGGCCTATAACAGCATAACTAAGATGTGACCTAACGATTAGACGACCCCCTAAGTATGATAATCTGTCTGTCTATGATAGTAACTGGAACTACAGAATTAGTAACAATAAGCTTTTTCAAAGAGGTAGGTTTTAAGTCTGATCTTAAAAGTAGCGATGGAGTCAGCCTCCCGTACCTGGACAGGGAGCTGGTTCCATAGCAGGGGGGCCTGGTAGCTAAATGCTCGGCCCCCCATTCTACTCCTAGAAACTCTGGGAACCACAAGTAGACCAGCATTCTGAGAGCGGAGCGGTCTATTGGGCTGATAAGGTATCACTAGCTCTCCAGGTAGGATGGAGCTAGGCCTCTGAGGACCTTGTAGGTCAAAAGAAGGGTTTTAAAAATTATTCTAAATTTAACGGGCAGCCAATGAAGCGACGCCATTACAGGAGTTATGTGATCTCTTTTGTCAATACCTGTCAGAACTCTGGCTGCAGCATTTTGGATCAACTGGAGGCTTCTTAAAGAGTTGTTTGGACACCCTGATAATAAAGAATTACAGTAGTCCAGCCTGGAAGTAACAAATGCATGGACTAACTTTTCAGCATCATGCCGCGTCAGCAGCTTCCTGATCTTTGTGATGTTCCTCAAGTGAAAAAAGGCACTTCTAGAGACTAATTTAATGTGTGAGTTGAAGGAGAGATTTTGGTCAAAAGTTACTCCAAGATTCCTCACAGAGAGACTAGATGTTAATGAGATACCATCTAGAGTGATCATGTGATCTAATCTATCCCTGAGAGGTTGAGGACCAAACAACATGACCTCAGTTTTTCCTGGATTAAGGAGGAGGAAATTTGAAGACATCCAGGACTTTATGTCTTTAAGACAGGTCTGGAGCTTCACTAACTTCTCTGTCTCCTCGGGTTTCATGGATAAATAGAGCTGAGTGTCATCAGCATAACAATGAAAATGTATCCCATGCTGCCGAATAATGTTCCCTAAGGGAAGCATGTACAAGGTGAAAAGGATTGGTCCAAGTACAGAACCTTGAGGAACTCCATGGCTAACCCTACTGTATGAGGAGGGAACACCATGGACATGAGCAAACTGGTATCTATCAGATAAATATGATCTAAACCAGTCTAGTGCTGTCCCTTTAATCCCAATCACATGTTCCAGTCTCTGTAACAGGATGCTGTGATCAACGGTATCAAAAGCAGCACTGAGGTCCAGCAGAACCAGCATAGAGACCAGTCCATGATCGGAAGCTATGAGAAGATCATTAGTGACTTTAAGAAGTGCTGTTTCTGTGCTGTGGTGAGCTCTAAAGCCTGACTGAAACATCTCAAACAGGCTGTTCCTCTGCAGGTGCTCCAGTCACCACCTTCTCTAGAACTTTAGAGATAAAAGGAAGGTTGGATATTGGCCTATAATTTGCTAAGACATCAGGATCCAGTGATGGTTTTTTAAGCAACGGCTTAATCACTGCCACTTTTTAGGACCTACATCACCTGACACTAAAGAACCATTGATCTGGTCCAGGACAGAACTGCCTATCAATGGTAAAACATCCTTCAACAGGTGTGTTGGGATGGGATCTAAAAGACATGTGGTGGTCTTGGATTTCTGAATTACCGATGACACCTCAGAAAGATATATAGGGCTGAAGGAGTTTAAGGGCTCGTTGGAGACCCTGTATGTTCCCACAGTCCGCACATCTGGTGATGGTCCAGTTGTTGGGATGGCCTGGTTGGCTTTCTCTCTGATAGCTAGAACTTTATCAGTGAAGAAGCTCATGAAGTCTTCACCACTAAGGGAAGAAGGGATACGTGGATCTAAAACACTGTGACTCTTAGTTAATTTGGCCACAGTGCTGAAAAGAAACCTGGGGTTGCTCTTATTTTCCTCAATTAAAGAAGAAAAATAAGCTGTTCTAGCTTTATGGAGGGCCTTTTTGTAAACTAATAGACAGTCTTTCCAGGCTACATGATAGCTGTCTATTTTACAAGAATGCCACTTCCTTTCCAGTCTTCGCACTTTCTGCTTGAGGGTCCCGATATGTGAATTATACCAGGGGCACACCTCCTCTGATTTACTATTTTCTTTTTCAGGGGGGCAACAGAATCAATCGTGATTCTCAGTGAGGCTGCTGCACTTTCAGCAATAGAGTCAACCTCTGCAGAGAAGCACTTGGTGGTCCTGGGATTAGCACAGGGATCACTTCCTTAAACTTAGCAACAGCATTATCTGAAAGACATTTGCTATAGTAAGACTGTGCTCTGAGCATAGAAGAATCATTAATCATAAATGTAAAAGTGATCAAAGAATGGTCTGACAGGAGTTGGTTCTGAGGGAACACTGACACATGTTCTACCTCAACACCATAAGTCAGAACTAGATCTAGGGTATGGTTGAAGCTATGAGTTGGTTGGTTTATCTGCTGGAGGAAACCAACTGACTCAAGTAATGAAATGAAGCCATTTCTAAAGCTGTCATTTATAACGTCTACAGTGATCCCTCGCTATATCGCGTTTCATCTTTCACGGCTTCGCTGCTTCACGGATTTTTTTTTGCAAGTCGTTCATTGCAGTTCTCAAATATAATCGAAGGTGGCATATCCGTTTATAAAAATCTTCTTGCTCAGAAAAAGAAAGAGCGCCAACAACTACCCATAACAATGTTCTTCTCTCGGAGAAAGACTCCTGCGCCTTCAGTAGAAACAGACGCTACAGCGGAGCGGAGTCAGGACGAAGAGGCACAGCTGGGACTGTGAAATACGCGAGTGACAATGTTTCCAACCTTGTATTACTATATTAAAATAATTGTTTTAAACAAATTTTGGGCTTTAAAACAGGTTTTGACTTTTGGTTTCATTCTATAGTTCAGTATTGCATTGTAAAATAATAAAAAAAAATAAAGCTGACTACTTCACGGATTTCACTTTTCGCATGTTATTTTTGGAACGCAACTCCCGCGATAAACGAGGGATCACTGTATATGGATATTAAAGTCTCCAATGATAATGACTTTGTCCGTTCTAAAGACCAAGTCAGATAAGAAATCAGAGAACTCAGACAGGAACTCTGAATGTGGCCCAGCAGGGGGCCGATATACAACTACAAACAGAAGTGGCTTTTCTGCCTTCCAGTTCAGATGTGTGAGGCCAAGAGTCAGGCTTTCAAATGAACTGGAGCTATATTATGGTCTAGGATTAATTAATAACTTGGAGTGATAGATTGCTGCCACTCCCCCTCCTCGACCAGTAACACGAGGAATATGATAATTAAGATGGGTAGGAGGAGTAGATTTATTTAAGCTAACATACTCCTTCTCCTGAAGCCAGGTCTCAGTAAGACAAAATAAATCAATGTGATGATCCGCTATCAGGTCGTGTACTAACATGGATTTACACAAAAGAGATCTAATATTTAACAGTCCACACTTAATTGTGATATTAGTTTCTCCAACTTGTGCTTTAGTATTAATTTTAATAAGATTTTGGTGATTGACCACTCCCCTGCTCTGTGCTTGGTGAACTTTTAACCGTGTGTGGCGTGGCCCAGACGGGCTCGGTATATCTCCTTTCTAAGTCGACAACGCCACCCCAGGAATTCCACCTGGAGAATTATCAAGGCCGCACAAGTGTTTTCTAATGAGGATAAGAGACTGGTCCAATGTGCAAAATTAATACCTTTATTTCCGGATATCCGCTAACAACAATTGCTAAAATACTCTCACACACCCATTCACACACACTCAATGTGCAGATATTAAATTCATATTCAAGATTTATCAATTATCTTTAAAACACCTGCACCCCACAGGGTAGGATCGGCACTACTTAGAAAATAACAGAAAACGTACACAATAATAGAACCCAAATAAACATACAAAAATAACCCACACAGCACACAAATAACACAATTAATCAAATCCAAATAACATGCAAAAATAACCCACACGAGCAAAAAGCACACTTAGTCAAACCCAAATAAACATGCAAAATAACCCCCGCAACAAAACATTAAACCCAAAATAAAGGCAATCCTAGTCCTCCTAGAGGCGCAGTTCACTCACACACTCGCACTTTAGATTGGACCCCACACGATGATACCTCGCAGAGGTAGACAGGAGTGACAGCCGGGAGCATACGCGATAAACGCGATGCGGAGGGCAAAACAGCAGCCGGCCAACGGCAATGGGAGGAAAGCGCACTAGAGCCGGCACCTGTAACAATTTCTGTTAAGAGAGAAAGCAATTTTAGGTTGCTGACAATTCCCCATATGGTGAGGCTAAAAGCAGCCGCTACGTACCGTCAGGTAAGGGAAAGAAATCTCTAAAATGGAGACGCACACCGAGCCACCACAGCGTTCCCGCTAGCAGGGCCAAACAGCCGACGAACCAAAGACACCCACGGCTCCCCAGCTCTGATGACAGCAGACCCAGGTGCGCATGGGATAGCACAGCCCGACCGCACAGCAATCAAATGAGGAGGACCAAGTAAACTGTGGCGTGGCACCCAAAAGCTCGACAACAAGAGCAGCCAGTGCAGCACAGTCTCCTTTTAAGGGGAACGCCACAGCTGCAACTGCCCGAACAATTAAGGTGATCGGCAGCGCATGAACTCCATGCTGCCACACGTGGAACAGAGACTACCTCTATAGTGTTAAATATACGTATTATTGTTGGTGGATGAGGGTTCTATGGAAGCAGCAGAGAGGTGTGTAAGACTACAACTCTGCATCCTGGTCTGGACCCTGGATTGTCAGGTCACTTTGGGTCTAATAAAATTAGCCAAATTACTAGAAATGAGAGAAGCACCATCTCGTGTGGGATGGACACCGTCTCTCCTAATCAGACCAGGTTTTCCCCAAAAAGTGCTCCAATTGTCTATAAAGGCTACCTGGTTTTCGGGCACCGACGAAGCGATGACATGCGGCTAAACATCTTATCGCTGGCCAGATTGGGGAGGGGACCAGAGAATGCTACGGAGTCCGACATCGTTTTTGCGTAGTTACACACCGACTCCAAGTTAATTTTAGTGACCTCCGACTGACGAAGCTGGGTGTCGTTGGCTCCGATGTGAATAATAACTTTACCAAATTTACGATTACATCTCGCCAGCAGCCATAAATTTGTTTCTATGTCGCCCACTCTGGCCCCGGAATGCACTTGACTATGGTCGCTGGAGTCGGCTTCACGTTGCGCAAAACAGAGTCACCAATTACCAGGGTCGGTTTCTCAGCGGGTGTGTCGCCGAGTGGGGAAAAGCGGTTAGCCACGGGAAGCGGTTGGTGGTGCACCGTGGGCCTTTGTTTTGGGCTACGCTTCCTGCGAACTGTCACCCAGCCGGGGGACCGCTAGCTGAAGCTACGCTAGGCAGCTCCGCAGCAGCTAGCTTATCCTGGCTACTTGATGCAACTCCAGCTAACTCCAAGCTGCGGAACCGCGTCTCAAGCTCGCTAAGTCTAGCCTCCATAGCCATAAATAAACTACACTTTCTGCACCTATTCCCTTCACTAAGGGAGGCAGAGGAGTAACTAAACATTTCACACGCTGAACAGACAAAGACACCGGGTGAAACAGACGGTGAGGCCACGCTAACGCTAGTAATCGGCGAAGCCCTGTATTTGTTTAATATGGGTTGTTTCTCACTGTTGATATCAGGTGACTAGAATGTCCCAAGTGTTCAAAATTTTAAGTAAAGTGAATACAACACACCAAGTGTTCAATATTAAGTGAATACAGCACCCCGTGCACAATGCAACCAACGAACGATTGAGAAGACAGGAAGTGACGCAATACTTACCCCTGACCAAATCTGCAAATGAGAAATTATTTTTTGCTTGTTTTGATAAATGACAGTTGGAAAAAAGGAGGACTGACATGAAACAGTTATACAAGTGTTATATGTATTTAAAATATGTGATGTGCATGATGCCTCTTTTTTGCTTCAATCATCAAGAGTAGTAAATATTACAGAAGCACAGGGCAATAATATCGACTGCTGCCTCAGAAGAAAGACAGACTGCAGAGGCCAATGGGAAAATGCTAGCGCATCTGCAGAAGCTGACTGCCACCATTGTCTATCTAGTTCCTGCTCAAGACCTTGGTAACAATTACCTTGGTACTGGCACAAACAAGACCAGCAACAAAAAGGGTAGTCATTTGAGACCTTACATTGATTACCAGGGACCAGAAAGATAATGTGGTTTCAATGTGGCATCATATTTACCAAGCTGGATCTTCAAAATGCCTACCACCATATTTGATAGCAGTCTTCCACTCATCTCCCCTTCTGATACAATGTCCCCACAGGACATTATGAATACTGTGTGATGTCCTTTGGCAATCTTGATCATGGCCTGAATGTAATGCACATGATTATCATCAAGTAATCATCATCTTCCTAGCATTGGATTTCCTGCCCGTTCTCGAAAGCATTCATCTGTCACACTCCCAAGACCTGGTGCCAAGCCTGTTCAACTCCCCTGCACTCCAATGATTGCTACCTACACTCAACCTACCAACACCATTCTCCGGATCCAGCCAATGAAGCAGGTCAGCAGGTTGTCTCTCCAGTCAAGACTTATCTCTCCAGGTGGAGTCTAAGAAGTTGCATCCCAAGTTCGAAGGTCACATCAGTCAGGCTCTAAAACCTGGTATTGGCAATATGGCAAATGGCTGAAGGAAATGGCTTGAGTTCTGGCTCACTTTCTTGACTTAGGCCTGATTACCAACAGAATGAAGTGCATGCAATGTATTATGGCAATTGCTGTCACAGTGAGACACCCATTAACTATAACCCATCAGGAATGTGGACTTTTAACCCTTGTGTGGTATTCGGGTCTGTGGAACCCAGCTTGTGTTGTGCACCTGAATGTGTTAAATTTTAAGTTCAAAGAAATAAAAGTCAGTAGTTTTGAAAAACCTTGCTTCACTTGTAAATTTGTTTCCACTCATATCTTGATTTTAATTGATTTTCTTTATTATGTTTTAAATAATAAGTTATAAATGTGACCTAACAAAGGTAAAGGACAAATATTAACCATATATATTGTTTATACTGCTTGTAATTGGGATAAGGTAAACTGTTCAGTATTTTAACATAAAACATAATTTTAACATAAAAGTGTTTGATTGTGAGGCATTAAAAGCCACAAAATGCAACGGGTCCATCAGACCCACAAACGCTGGCTTAGTAACAACAATATGAACATTACACAAGGGTTAGTATTAAATAGTTGCTAACAATTGCCATTGCATAAGACCCTTCTGCCTGATGTTCAGTCATGAACAGTCAGCACTGTGCTAACAGGTAGTGGGAGATGGCAGCAGATCCTTTTGTTGACAGTTGAGATTTTTCAGTATTATGCAACATGATGTTCAATGTCAGGATGTAAAAATTCCCTGAATTTTTTTCTTAATGAGGTGTCCACAATGGTCAGCAGATATCTGGTTTAATGTACTGACCAACTTTTAATTGATTTAAAACAGGTTGGCCCTTCAGTCCCTGAGGAAAGTTGGCAGATTTACAGTTCAGCTCAAGATTCTGATGGTCGCTGTGTTTGTACAGTGGTTGCCCCTCAGCAGACTGTTTGTTCCAGAGATGCTCGAACTCAACAACTGAAACAACTGCTTAAAAAGGTATTTTTATGTCACGCTAGAGAGAGAAGGTGAATGTGGTAGTTTTTTATTGTTGTCATGTGTGAAATATGCTGTACCAGTACTTTTAAACAATTTGTTTTGTGTTCTTCAGGTTCAGAATATGAGTCATTCCATTGATATTCTTGACCAAAGGACCAAAAGAGACCTGAAGTTTGTCGAAAATATGGAATTTCAGCTAAAGAATATGGAAAACAAATTCAAGGAGGTAGAAGATGACCATGAAAGCAACTCTGCCAGGCAGTACAAGGTAAATATTATGGTATTCCACTGTTGTGATGACATTTTTACTTGTTAGTCTGAAAATGGCCAGTACATGTGTCTGCTTTTACATACGTTTACACCTTTTAGGTTTTCATGAAAGCATCATGGTCATTTATATTTTCTCAGTCCATCAAAGCAAAAATGGAGGAGCTACATCCACTAATCCCTGTCCTGGAGTCATACAAGGCTGACACACTTCTGGTTAAACAATTTAAGGAGGAAACAGCAAATGTTACGGAGTTGCTTGGAATGCTGCAGGAACAACTTGGAGGTTTGGATTACCAAGAGCTTCATAGTCGAGTGATAAGTTTGGAAGACCGTTTGCGGGCCTGCATGCAGAAACTGGGTATGCAAAAAGATCACCCCCCCCCATATTTACTGTTAATAAAAGCAACAAAAATGTTACCGTCATCATATTGAACCACTTCCTGCTTTTAATAAAATAAAGTTGTTTTAGCCTTTTGCCATAATGAGATTAAAATGTATCTGTGCAGAAGCAAAACTGGGGGGAAAAAAACTCCCACCAGGAAAAAAAAAAAAAATCCAAAAAAAAACACAACAGACTGAAAATTTGTTTTACTGACAGCTGAAAATGCATAGCCATAACATAAAATCTGCATTGACTGCCTATTGCTTTTAAACTCAATTTTACAAATAACTGATAAAAAATGGATGTGCCAACTTCTTGGCATTGGCATGGTCTTTGAATTTTTTAAAACGTTACATTAAATAGTTTTTATATTGTATAAATAGTTATTTCTATTGTTCTGCCTATTGTTAGTTCCAATAAACTGTTAGTCACATCTTTTTAAAAAAATACTGTTGTTATTAAGCTATCATAAGTATTATTTATTATTACGGTGTATGACAACATAGGTATTGCTACAGTTATGAATGCTGTACCATATTTAACCATATTTGTGTTTCAGTTTGTGGGAAACTAACTGGTATAGCTGAGCCAGTCACTATCAAGTCATCTGGATCAAGGTTTGGATCATGGATGATGGATCCAGTTGCTCCATCAGGAGACAATAGAGTAAGTCCAAACATCAGAATAACTTTGGGTGATTCTCATTATGCTACATTATGCATCAACTTTAAAGAAATAATGTCATGGCTCAAGCAGTCCTGTGGGTAACCATAAACCTGCAAAATAAAGGCAAATAGTCTGTAACCATTATGTGACAAGTCAATTACTTTACAAAAATAATTTTCTTCATATTCTGATTAAATGTAATTAATAGTACTCTTTTAAAAAGAAGAAGAAGAAGAAGACCTGTTTTGTATTTTAAACATTAAAGCTTGTATCAGTGATTTGATGTCATTATTGAAATATAACAGATGCAGAAACCATGTCCTGCACTCTGATTAATTGGACCACTTTCCAGTGGTTTGGGGAACAGGTAGGTTCATAATAGTTTATTTATGTGTCTCTGGTCAATGCAGGTCCTACTGTCCATAAAAGCTCAAAGTATTTCACTCTCTGTTCATGAGACAAGTTGCTAACAGTTTGTGAGGAAAGATCTTCTGTAAGTGAACAATTTTCTTTTGCAAAAAATCACTGATACAACCTTTAAGAGGTGACTGGGATATAACCAAATAAACTTATAAACCCTTGTTAGTCAATCTATGAATATAATTTACCGACGAGCTTACTGAAAATTGACTATTAAAGAATGTATGACCACCAATACAAATGTGTTTAGGTGGAAACAAATTTAAAAGGATTTAAAGGAGATGCAAGAAAGTCTGGCCAAATTTTGGTACGGCCACCACATTCAAAATACAGTAGAGCATATGCTGCATTCCATTTGTACTTGGAAGACGGAATTTCTGAGTTTCAAGTCCGATGTTTTAGCTGGAGATTGGAATTCCTACTCTGAAATTCGGAGATTCTTCATTACCCCTGATTTGGCTTTCAAAGATGGCTCCCCTGAGTGTGAAAAATAAACACATTATATTCGGAAAAGGTAAACGCTAGAATCATTTAAGTGGAGGTTGCTATCTTGTTTTCCGACATTATAACTGAAATGCTGAAAAATCAACTGTGATGTCATTCCAAGGGCTGACTTCTGAGGTACCGTATTTTCACGACTATAAGGCCCAGAGCGCCTTTTGTATGGATTACGGTAATATTGGTTAATCGCGGCTACCGTAGTCAGTAGGCGTGGCCGAGGTAACAGCAGTAAATTCAGTCCCAAACCATTTCTGTCTGTAAAGACCCCAAAATGGCTCCTTGCAAGAGACGCGCTTACGACGCAGAGTTCAAACTGAAGGCTATCAGTCACGCAGTTGAACACGGAAATAGAGCAGCGGCAAGAGAATTTAACGTGAACGAATCAATGGTGCGGAAGTGGAGGAAGCAACAAGACGACCTGCGGCAGGTAAAGAAGACTCAACGGAGCTTCCGAGGAAACAAAGCAAGAAGTGGATTAACAAAGGAACTCCAGCCACTAGATATTGGTGTCAACAGGGCATTCGAAGCTACACTGCGAACTGCGTGGGAGCGGTGGATGACGAACGACGAACACACGTTCACCAAGACGGGGAGACGGCGCCGAGCGTCATACGTCACTATCTGCCAGTGGATCGTAAATGCCTGGGCATCGACCGTGGTACGAGCTTTCAGGAAGGCAGGGATTGTCACTGAAATGCCAGACAACACCAGCGACACCGACCCTGATGACGATTTTGACGAGACGGAGCCGGCCATGTTGGACGCCGTATTCGCACAACTGTTCAATTCGGACACCGAAGAAGAAGAATTCGAGGGATTCCTGGATGAGGAATGAACTGATAAAGTGAGCTTTACGTGTTTCTTTTGTGTGTTTACAACTTAACAAGGCTGGTCATACTGTGAATATGGACATTACCGTTTGAACAACGTTGTTATATTGCTATTGTTATATTGCTATCGCTTTGCACTACTTCGAGAGTTCGAGTTACCGTATGTTGTGTTTGCACTAACGTTTGATTTACCGCAACGGTACTACGTGATAAAAATGTTGCACTAAATCGAAGATTTATTAAACTCCACTATCCACTTGTGATAAAAATGTTGCACTGCCTGTTATAACTCGCTGTTATTAAACGAACTGTGTTACGTGAAAACACTACGTCACTCGGGAAAAATAATAAAACAGCTGTTTATTCATTTTGGGAGTGAATAGAGTTGTGAGAACGCCGGTTTGTATTCTATTAATAAAGTTTGACTGACTTATCTGACTGTTTTATTGACATTCCTTTTAGCGCAGCTCGATCTAGTGAATGCGTCATGAAACCACAGGCACTACGCAGTTTCTATGCTATGCGCCTTATAACACGGTGCGCCCTGTGTATGAAAATATTTCTAAAATAGGCCGTTAATTGAAGGTGCGCCCTATAATACGGTGCGCCTTGTGGTTGTGAAAATACGGTAAATGGAACACAGAAATAATACTCTCTCCCCATTATATTCTCTCTGCCTATTCTCTCCCCTACATTTGCTCCCACTTCTCCTCCCTCTCTACCCAGCCGGCCATTAGCAGGAGGGTCCCCCTACATTAGTAGCGTGGTCCTGCTCAAGGTTTCTTCCTGTTAAAGGGGAGTTTTTCCTTGCAACTGTTGCTTGTTGGGGGTCAGGCCCTGGGATTCTTTAAAGTGCCTAGAAACTATTTTGATATAAATAAAGATATTATTCCAAATAGCTGTACCTATATCAGGAAGAATTAAGTAAGACGATTGTGGCAGCATGGAGTTCATGCGCTGCTGATCACCTTAATTGTTCGGGCAGTTGCAGCTGTGGCGTTCCCCTTAAAAGGAGACTGTGCTGCACGGGCTGCTCTCTTGTTGTCGAGCGTTTGGGTGCCACGCCACAGCTCACTTCGTCCTCCTCATCTGATTGCTGTGCGGTCGGGCCGTGCTATCCCATGCGCACCTGGGTCTGCTGTCATCAGAGCTGGGGAGCCTTGGGTGTCTTTGGTTCATCAGCTGTTTAGCCCTGCTAGCGGGAATGCTGTAGTAGCTCGGCGTGCGTCTCCACTTTAGAGATTTCTTTCCTTCACCTGACGGAGAAATTGTTACAAGTGTGCTTCCCTCCTGTTGCTGTTGGCCGGCTGCTGTTTTGCCCTCCGCATCGCGTTTATCGCGTATGCTCCCGACTGTCACTCCTGTCTACCTCTGCGAGGTATCATCGTGTGGGGTCCAATCTAAAGTGCGAGTGTGTGAGTGAACTGCGCCTCTAGGAGGACTAGGATTGCCTTTATTTTGGTTTAATGTTTTGTTGCGGGGGTTATTTTGCATGTTTATTTGGGTTTGACTAAGTGTGCTTTTTGCTCGTGTGGGTTATTTTTGCATGTTATTTGGATTCGATTAATTGTGTTATTTGTGTGCTGTGTGGGTTATTTTTGTATGTTTATTTGGGTTCTATTATTGTGTACGTTTTCTGTTATTTTCTAAGTGGTGCCGATCCTACCCTGTGGGGTGCAGGTGTTTTAAAGATAATTGATAAATCTTGAATATGAATTTAATATCTGCACGTTGAGTGTGTGTGAATGGGTGTGTGAGAGTATTTTAGCAATTGTTGTTAGCGGATATCCGGAAATAAAGGTATTAATTTTGCACATTGGACCAGTCTCTTATCCTCATTAGAAAACACTTGTGCGGCCTTGATGATAATTCTCCAGGTGGAATTCCTGGGGTGGCGTTGTCGACTTAGAAAGGAGATATACCGAGCACCGTCTGGGCCCCGCCACACAAGCATAGCTGAATCTTACCTGTCTAGGAGAAAATTAGCAACTTCTGTGTCGGTCTTCATATTCTTCTCCATATTCAGCCATCCCCATCTTTCAAAGGCATCTTCTATGCGGTTCATTCTTTGATTCTGACTTTGTCATGTTGTTGGCAATCACAACAAGGCCTTTTAGGTTCAGTCATGTCAGACACTGGTGATTCAAAATGTTTGTAGCAGCAGCTGAGTGCTAACTGACAACCTGAGTGCTGAAATGCTTTTGATTTTTTACATATGGCTCCTTTAAACTTCCTTATGGTAAACTCACACTAGGCAATCATACCATGACCAAGCATGTTTGGGTTAATTGTTTGGCTAGAGTGAAAGCAGAGTCACATTTTGCTGTCACTGCACACCTATTCGGCATGACATGGTGGAAGAAAATTTTGAGAAAAATTAAAAAACAGTCATCCGTGTTTTCACGTTGCATTAACCACATGTAAACAATGCTTTTAAGGATGGCATTGTGCTCACATGTATTGTGTGTCTTACCTATCAGATATCGGGGGGGGGGGGGGGGGGTATTCGTGCTTCAGCCTTGTAAAGAACAACAAGCCTTGTGCAGCCTTATTCAAGAGTGTACAGGACAATGATCAGTGTCCCAGAACATTTGTTCACCTCTTCTAATTCTATGTAGTGTACTGAAAATCAAAATGATTAACCCACTGTGGTCAAGGCAGCTATCTGCTCTCCACATTTGTATTCTGATTTAATTTGTTTAATTTTGACAAAGTTCTGCTAAAATTTAAAATGTCAGTGTACTCTTTCACTGATTGCATAGCAATGACTGTAGTTGCTGAATCTGTAATTTACATGAACAATCTTCAGGAAGAACTGTCAGCAACAAGTAACTAGATATTTTGGACATTTTTCTCACTTGAGCTTTTTTTTTGTCTTTTACAGGTGTGGTACATGGATGGTTACCACAATAACCGATTTGTTAGAGAATATCAGTCAATCTATGATTTTATGACAACAGATAACTTTACCTCTCACCGCCTTCCCCACCCCTGGTCTGGTACTGGTCAGGTAGTGTACAATGGATCCATTTATTACAATAAGTTTCAGAGTCACACAATCATAAAATTTGAATTTAGCACATCGCTCATCAGCCGCTCTCGACAACTTGAATTTGCTGGCTACAACAACATGTATCATTACGCCTGGGGAGGACACTCAGACATTGACCTCATGGTGGATGAGAGAGGGCTTTGGGCTGTTTATGCCACTAATCAGAATGCTGGAAATATTGTACTAAGTCAGCTAAACCCAAGCACACTCCAGATAATCCGGAGCTGGACAACCAACCACCCCAAACGTAGTGCTGGTGAAGCCTTCATGATTTGTGGAACTCTTTATGTGACAAATGGATACTCTGGAGGAACCAAGGTCTATTATGCTTACTCCACCAACTCTTCCACCTATGAGTACATTGACATTCCTCTAACGAATAAATATAGCCACTTGTCTATGCTCGACTACAACCCAAGAGACATGGCACTGTATGCCTGGAACAATGGCCATCAAGTCCTTTATAATGTTACATTATACCACATCATACAGTAAAAAGAAAGTAATGCATTTCTCATCAGAATTCAACAAGGAAAAAGACCATTTAACAGGAAGAAACCTTGTACAGGCTTATATGGGGGACAGGGCCCTCCTGCTGATGGCTGGCTGACTAAATGTGAAGGGGTAAAGGGAGTGGCACATACATCATACATACCATTCTTTTGTTAGACTGAAAACACAGAAAAAAAAACTTGGCATCTCAGTGGGGTCAGCGACTGGTACACAATTAAAGAATTAGGAATGCCTGTAAAAGATACACAGAGAGAGGAGCGAAAGAAACCTAAAACAGCAGAAAAGTCAACTCACTTTTATTTATTTATCACTTCACAACAACAGTGTTCCAAACTGCTGTCCACAAAACTAAAATAAAGCAATCGCGCCCCAATAAAATGAATGACAATGAATGAATGAAAATGAATGAAAAACAATAAAATGAAGGCTCTCCAACAGGGTTCAAACAAAGCAAAGTACTGAGTTTTCAAAGACATGAAGTGAATCAGCCTACCTGTTATGTAGGGAAACTGATTCCCCAATTTTGGTGCAATAATTGAGAAAGGGCATTCCCCTCTCAGCTTCTTCCTAGATTTTAGGACAACAAATCATAGATTGTCAGGCTGACCTGAGTGCCCGAGTGGGGGTATAAGGACTGAGCAAATTAATCACTCACAATGTGGCATGTCCATGAAGACATTCATAAAGTGGAGAGGTGTAAACATGGAGCATGACTCAATCAGGTGAAATTTTTCTATACCCTGGCAGCCTCAGCAAGTAGTGGCCTAGGTAAGATGATGCTAAAGGTTCGTTTGAACTCTGAGGGCAAAACAGTCTAGTGAGATTATGCTGTCAGCTTATCTAGATATAATTGAATTGAGCCTCTGAGGACCTTGCCAGGACAAGGATTTTAAAATCTACTCTGATTTAAGAGGCAGCTAATGAAGAGAAGACCTCATAGACAGTCAGTTAAACTCATCTAAATGTGTATTCACAGAATTAACATGAAACAAAAGAGGATTTATAATTAATTTTATTTTTTTTAACAATAAGCCATTGTTGAAAATATTGCTATTTTATTACTTAATGCAATAAAAAGAGCTACTGAAATATGTGATTATACTTTGTTCACATTTAAAGTGATATAGGATTGTCCTTTTCCCATAGGGTTGAATTTTTTCTATTTTCTGTATATTTTTTTCTCTCTACTCAATGTATGGTGTGTGGTGGAACTTTCTCTTAAGTGTCATGCAAGTATTTGACAGTTAATTCTGAGGGTGTATTTTCCATAAAATATTCCAGAATTATTTACGAGGTAATTAGTAAGAAACTTACATGTGTTACAAATTGCGTTCATTGCACAGATTGAACAATATGGTACAATATAACTGTAACACTCTCTGTATTTTTAGTCTTGTTGAAGGCATTAATAAATACTTTTTGTGATATGGCATTCTAGAGCAATATAAAATACAAGAATCTTTTACACTGTTTATACATGTTATATTTTACTAGAACTTCAATTTTAAAGTGTAGATATTGTGAGCAAGGCAGTCCTTTTAATATCATGAATACAAATTCTAAAGGGGGCATCCTTTTCTGCAACTGGATTGAGCACAGTCTAAACACACCTGTTTCACAGCTCTGTTCTGAAGGGCCAGTTTGACTGTCCTTATCTTTAAATCCTACTACTGTGAGCACTGCCCACAGACGGTCTTTGCACTCCCCACCTTTTCTGTTGAGGAAGATGACATGAAGATGGCTTCGTATGACCATGGTTTTGAGGTTGTACATGCTAATGATAGTTGAAACTGACACTTGGAAGCACTCTGGATACACAAATATATGTAATAAAGCAATGGAAATGTGAGTTCTGCCTAAAATGACCATTGTCTTGTCATGATATTAGGTACATAAGGCAACTTTAATGGAAATTGGAATATAATATTTATTTAATGGAAATATTATTTGTCTTTGATGTTGATATTACCAGTGTTGACACACGCAGGCCTGTCAAACTCAGTCCTCGAGGGCCACAATCCTGCCGGGTTTTCTATCCCACTGAATGCATTTTCAGCCTGGTAGGACAGAAAACCTGGCAGGATCGTGGCCCTCGAGGACTGAGTTTGACACATGCTAGAGTAATAAAAGACAGTTTTTTTTAATGTTCTTTTAAAATGTGTTTCTTTGTCACACATTTGAACAATCTTCTGACTTAAATACCTTTTAAATTTATATCCACGGATGTGTGGAGGTAGATGGTCCAGTTGCACAGACAGGTTTTATCACTGTGGACATAAAAAACCTTACGTATGACCAATATTTTTTAAAAAGGAATGCAAAAAAGTTTATGTTTGGTGTTTACAAGTTTTTTCTTGTTTTTGTTTTTTTCTAAACTGTGAAACAGGCTATAAGAGAGTAAAAAAAGGTTTTGTATTTTAGAAATCTTCAGTAAGGGAGACGGTATTTAAATAACTTTTTGGTCACGGTAGAGTGAAGTTCGTTCATATGCCATTTTGATGTAGAGGATAGAATGCATGCAAAATGTGTTTGTTTTTAAAAAAAAATACAATACACTTTAAATATGGCCACCCATGTTGATATGTGTGTTTAATTTTAAGTACCTTTGGAGTTAATTTCCTGCAACTTATCAAAGCAGAAGCCTGACAGGACACTGAACCCATAATGCAGACCACAACCACAAAAGTCCTTTACCAACAAAGATTTATTCAAAAGAAAAAAGAGCACCAAGCAAAACTTGTAGGTATAGTCCAGACGAGAGCAGGCTGGACCCAGGAAACAAGGCTGAGCATGGCAGGTGAGGTTGGAAACAAAATAAAGGCAATCGGAAAAACAGAAATCCAAGCACTAGCTTCTCACTCTAAGATTGAGTAGGCAAGCTGGTACGCAATTACCACTAGGAGTTTATACAACGAACTGGCAGAGCATGAGAGGATGAGCCGGAGATAAATACAGCTGTGGAATTCGAGGAATCCTGTGACCGTCGATCAGGACTGACTCGGTCCTCCTCCTCCTTAAGATTGCGGGGTTTGAGGATGAATCGCCTTTGGTGGATTCAGGTGGCCAGCCCCTCGGTCGGGTCCCGACGGACATACCCAGGATCCCACTTCTGACACCAGGTTTGTCTTGGAATTTTTAGCCATTTGAGAAGTAAACAATGAATCTAAGTTACTGCGTAGGAGATGGTTTTATTCCAGTCAGTCGGTCAGGATACACACACGGAAGCATGCGGAGAGATCTCTATTAAGTGTTCACAGTTCTGATCTTATATAAGACAGGACGTCTTCACAGCATGTGTGTGCTGCATGCACAGGACACAGGACGTCAACACAGTAGGTGCGCGCTGCATGCACCGCAGGTGTTTGGTGCCTTCATAGCATGTGTTCCGGCTGGCGCAAGAAGTTGAATGACTGAGAATGTTCCCTCTCTCAGTAGTTTGACGCTGGTCTCCTTTGAACCTTTGTTTCTTGCAAATGCATGAGGTGGCAAACAGACTTCATCTGCTCTCCTAAATTTCCATTTCAACCCTTCCTTTTGCACTCAATTTACATTTCACAATAAAATTCCATTTCACCATGTCCATAGGCCTAAACCCCCCCAGCCAGATCATCACAACGAGTGGCTATGGGTACCAGTTCCAAAGTGGAACAACCATCAGCCACCTCCTCTACATGGATGACATCAAACTGAATGCCAAGAATGAGCGAGAGATTGACTCCCTGATTCACCTCACTAGGATATACAGCAGTGGTCTCAAGCTCGCAGCCCAACTGCGGCCCCCGGGACGATAGTTTGTGGCCCCCACCTTAATATGAAAGTTTTATGTCAGTGCAGCCCACGAGTTTGATATGAATGGCACTTTACAGTGTTGTCTGCGGAGCTGAACGAACCCACCAATCACGGTGGGGTATATGGCTCTCAGGGGCGGGACATTGGCCGGGCTTGTTGTGAACTCGTGACATTACACCAATCACAGCCCTCGCGGCGTCTGAGACACGGAGCCGGATTGGTCCTCAAAGAGGGGGCGTTCCATGGTGTAGAGAAGACACTTTGCAAGTGGAGAAGAGGTGGCGGCATCACTAAATGTCCATCACTCTGTCACAGCCAATGAAATAGCGGTGAATGGGCGGGTTATCATAGCTCTGAATACATCTCAGAGGGGGAACCTCTCATAAACAAAACGTGTACTAATTTAAAATAGTTTTTATTAATGCTACAACATGCATAGTATATTGAAATATTTATATTACTAAATGTAGATTTTGGCTATATTAAAATAAAATGGTAAGGTGCATGGGCTAAACACTGAAACAGAAACTTCAGTGGCACCAAGTGGAATTATATTACACAGCCCCAAACATGTCTTTTTCAAAGCCTGCAGTGAAGAGAAATGTGGGTGATGAGCACAGGCAATTTCTATTATTTCTATTATTATTATTAGTGATTGAGTGATTTATTTTTTTTATTCATTCTTAAGTTATTTATTTATTTTTCATCTTATTGTGTGTTAAAAAAAAATAAAAATAAAGATATTTGAGAACATTGGAATGTTTTTATCATAGATTTTCTTGTGGAAAACCTGATGCGGCCCAGCATCTCCCAGACTCTGCCTCGAGCGGCCCCCAGGAAAATTGAGTTTGAGACCATTGATCTACAGCAAAGACATTGGGATGTCATTCAGACTAGATAAATGTGGGCGAATGATATCTTGAACAGGAAAGGTGATTGCAACTGATGGGGTTGAACTACCTGAAGGGAACATCACAGATGTGCAGGACAGCTACAAATACCTGTGGATCCTGCAGGCAAATGATAACCATGAGGAGGGAGCTAGGAGGTCAGCCACAGCTAAATACCTACAGAGGTTAAGGTAGATCCTGAAAAGTCAGCTGGATGGTAAGCATAAGATCCAGGTCATAAACACCTATCCTTGCCAGTAATCAGATACCCTGCTGGCATAATACCCTGGCCACTGGAAGAGATACAAGCCACTGAAATCAAGACAAAGAAGCTCCTCACCATGCATGGAGGGTTTCACCGTAAGTCCAGTGTCCTGAGGCTGTACATAAAGCAAAAGGAAGGGGGCCAAGGACTAGTAAGTTTCCGAACTACTGTCCAGGAGGAAAAAACAAACCTCCAAGAGCACATAAAGAACTGACTGGCTGCTGAGTGAATGTGTGAGAAGAATTATTGTTGTTATTACTATTATCGTTTCAATGCTATAGTAAGTATAGTAAGTAGATTTAGAATGTTTAATTAAAAGGAATGTATGAGTGTTTGAACCAAGTATTGAAGCTGTTAGGTACCCAGCACTGAGAGGTACCATGTTCAAGGACACGAGGAAGTCGTAGAGATAGGAGGAGAAGGAATCATGAGGTCAGATTGACATAAATCTTGTGTGCACCAAATAAAAGAGGTGAGCGAGCAGCAGACGGACGGAGTTGAGAGAGGAAGCTTGAACTGCTGCTCAGCTCTCCCTTGAAAGGCCTCCTGTTGTTTGCGTGGTTGATCTGAGTCTAGTGAACGAACAGCGCGGGTGACCAAACATCACCCTCACAAAAATTGGTCCTTCGAGCCGGATCCCAAGACCTGGAGAGGAGCGCCGTGGGATGACCGAACGCCGAAGTCTGTGCACAGCCGGAGTCAAAAGACGTCCGAAATGAAAGACCTTTCATCACGAGTTGACAGAAGGCCGGTCTTCGTCCCTCCCAGGGCGACCATCTCCAGTGACGGGAAGAAGCACCACAAAACAACTCAGAGAGAAACCATAGAGACAACGGAGTGAGTATAAGACACAAAAAGCGCTACACAGAAAATACCGCGGTATTACCTGCCTGGTCATCGGGAGAGAAGCAGAGGCAAGATACACCCGCCTCCTCGGAGGTAGAAGCTTGGTGTATACTCTCCTGATTAAAAAAGAGGGGTTATAAGGCCACGGCGGAGGGACTGAACTAGATATCCTCTAGGGATTGAGGGTTGTTCAGTCGGGAGATCAGGCGTCTCCACTCAAATACATAAAAACTGATTAAATAAAGTGCAAACATGGGCAACCAACATTCCACAAAAGGTGCTGAATTCGAAACCCAGCATCATGTAAACACATGGAAGACAAGCATCCAGGTTCATGCTCATATGTTCAGCTGTGGATGACTAAGTTCGATTGGGATGGTAACTTAGACAGGCCAGGCAATATTACAAAATTAAAAGAAGATTTAATAGAATATGGAAAGAAACATCCAAAAGTAAATGTGGGGTTGACGCAATGTCATCTCTGGCTCACTGAATCAAAATATAGAAGAGAAAAACAAAATCGAGAAAAATAGAAACGAAAAAGAGAAAAATAAGAGAAAAATAAGAACCTGGACTCCAGAAGACTGTAAAAAAGCTTGTGATGGCATAACCTCGCCCCAAATGGACGTAGAGTCGTGCATCCAAGACATAAGACAGTTACTAAGAAGTTACCATACTAACGGTACTGAAACACAGCAAGTCCTCATGTGCGTTAATGGCAAAAAATGGGGCACTGTTAGAGGAGATTGGGTCCCAGTGGATCCAGTCACTCAACAACCACGGCAGCCTGGCAGCCAAGAACTAAATGACAGACTTGACAGACTGTACGAGCGCATGTGAACTGTTTTTACTAGACGAGCTGACTACAGCGCCATTACGGCCACGAGACAAAAGACTGACGAAAGTTTTGAAGACTACAGTATGAGAATGAAAGATGTGTTCCGGAAAAATAGTGGAATTCCGTATGCGGAAGAACCAGAAGGTCCCTACCAACAGCAGTTAAAGCAAGCTATACATGGGGAATCAAAATCAGAGATAAAAACCTGGGTAGAGAGACAATTAGTTGATTTCGGAACTTGTAACCTAAACCGCTATGAACAACATGCTATGCATGCTGAAAGACAATGCCAAAAGAGTAAGAACCAATTAACAGGCATGTTTTTCAATGCCAACCCTCTCCCAAGCCGAGGCCGCGGATGTGGGCGAGGCCGAGGCGGAAGGGGAGGAGGAGGCAATTTCCGTGAAAAAGATCAGTGTCATTATTGTAAAAATTATGGACACTGGGAACGTGATTGCAAAAAGAAACAACGTAACCAGAGATACAATAGAGGACAGCAGCAAGGTTCTAATCCACACCAGCAATGACTAGAACCGGAAAAAGATGTCACAAAAATTAAAACAAATCAGGGCACAAAATTTGACCAATTTGAAAAAGATGACTTAGAAGATGTTTTAGACTTAGAAACCGTCTTCCTGTTTGCTGAAGGCAAACCAGAAATACAACTGACCGTGTTAGGCAATTCTTTAACATTCTTAGTAGATACGGGTGCAGGTAAATCAGTAATTAGAGATCCAATAGCCCTGAAGCCAACTTCTACATAGATTTTTGTGAGATCAGCAAATGGTCTCGTAACTAAAGAAAGAATGTCAGTTCCTGTAGATGTTTGTGACCCTGTAAGTGGAATCACACTTAAAGCCCCTTTTGTGATCTCCACCACATGTCCCGTAAATCTATTAGGAAGAGATCTTATCTCTCAGCTTCAGTTGATGATTCGCACCACAGCCGAAGGAATGTGGTCTGTAGATAGAATGATTAATCTGTGGGTAAGAGAAGGAGGGACGTGCAGTAAATACTGGTCACTCGACATTCCTGAAAAGCAGCCCCCTCCATTTTCTGACCCAATCACTATGATATATGGTAAAGCTTTGTCATACTTACGGCCTGAAGCCCACCTCCACAATCAAGCTGTCCTGCATGTAACCATGCATGTGGAGCGCATAGGTGAAATCTGTAAATCAGACTCACACGGCACATCAAGATATGCAGAGCAGTTTGTTAAACTTAAAGATCCACAAATGATTGTAATTATGCATCTATATGTGTGTGGTCAGACAGCTGTCTGCTCGGCAGGAAGCCTTTCCACCGAAGCAGCAGCGCTATTCAAAGTGTCAGGTTCTGTACCACATGTTTCTATTGCTAAACCGCTTAAGAAAAGATGGCAAGACTTGGGATGCGACGTAAAATAGCTGTATGTAAATGCACTGCACACACTAACGACACAGACGCAGTCTCACTTTGCTGACAGAGCCACAAAGGCTGCAGCAAATAACAAAACACTTCTTGATAATGAGGAATCATTTACCTTAGAACCTGCAGATAATGATATTCTAAAAGAAATGCAACAAAGTGCTCCAGAAAAAGAAAAGGAAATGTTGAAGAAGCGAGGAGCCAAACTGGATGACAAAGGACTATTAACCATAGGAAACAAGCCAATCCTTCCCCGGAATATGCATAAATGGGCAGCATTAGTGAGCCATGGGCCATGCCATGTCTCAACAGGAGGGATGGTACAGATGGTTAATGAAATTATTATACTATAGGATTTCATACATACTCAAAAAATTTTGTTCACAGTGTGCTATTTGTGTAAAACACAGCCCACAGGGAGCCCTTACTGCCCCTGCAGGCACTACACCATTACCAAATCATCCATTTCACACATTTTTTCTAGATTTTATTCAGCTAACACCATGTGAAGGTAAACAATATTGTCTAGTGTTAGATGGATTTACTAGATGGGTAGAAATTTTCCCCACGGCGAAAGCAGATGCACTAACAGTGGCAAAAGTCCTATGTAGAGAGATCATTCACAGGTTTGGCATCCCGAAGGTCATCTGGAGCGACAATGGAAGCCATTTTGTAAATGAGATAGTGAAAACTGTAGGAGTAACTTTGGACATTGATTTGAAGAATCACTGCGCATACCACCCTCAGAGTGCAGGATTAGTTGAAAGAGTCAACGGTACTATTAAGAACAGACTAAAGAAATGTATGGACAAGACAGGAAAGAACTGGATGTTTTGTCTCGACCTGGTGAAATTATGGATGCACATAACACCACACAAGAAAACAGGCATCACACCTTTTGAAGCATTATATGGGCGGCCTTATTGCCTACCATACTTTGCAACAACAAATGAGCTAGAACATGTTGAGGAAACAATAGCAGATTATCTAAAAAAGGTGTTACTCAACCGATGTGTGAATGCTGTAAATGTTTTGCCTAGTCCTGTGTCTTCCACAGATTCTACCCCCCAGGAACCCATTCAACCGGGCGACTACGTGTGGGTGAAGAAGTTTGTGCGGAAGAGGTGGAACACGCCTAGATGGGAAGGTCCTTATCGAGTACAGCTGACCACAAAGACTGCAGTTCGAGTGGACGGGAAACTGTCGTGGATACACCTTTCCCATTGTAAGAAACAGAAAATTCTTCCAGGTGAAGGTGAGGGAGCAGTGGCGGACTCTCCGTAAACGGCTGACGGCCTGTATAGGTCCAGCAACGGCTGAACCCCGTCGGAACCTGAGAAGGAGAGCTAAAAGGAAATGAAGTTGTTCTTCCTAATTGTGGTGAGTGCTGTGACGGCGGGACTCGTGAGTTTCGGCCTTTGGGATTTCCGACAGGAGGGAGGTAATCAGGGACAGAAAGATGCTCTGAGACAGGATGAGAGCTACGCGCGCGCTAAACGCACCGTAGTTAGCCACTTAGAACATTCATGGTTAGAACAAAATCCAGAGTCCTCACACACTTACAGTTTGAATACATGGTGGCGCTATGCTAATTTCACAGCTCGGACACAGAATCATTCTCGTTGTTATGTTTGTTCTATGCTACCAGTTTCTGTGCATACACCGCGAGTAATTGCTGAACCGATGACAGGGAGTGTACGGTAGGACAGTGCTTTGTCCATATAGGGCTAAGCCGTGGCACGAACTTCACACTCAAGCTGTTGGATGGAACGTGGTTCGCTCGCAGCAACTGCACCCAAGAGCCACTACGGACAATGGCAGGGAAAGCCAATAGATTCAGATTCCCTGTGCTAGGTGTGATGAATCACACATACTGTTATGCACGGAGTGGTGGTAGAGATTTGGGGTCGTTACACAAGGATGTCTGTAAAGTTGTTTATACGTCATGCGTGATGTGAAGTTTAACACTTCAACTGATCGGTATTATCGGAAAACGTGTCTACAGCAAAATAAAAGTTCCGAACAGTGTGAACAGGAGTGTATTGATGACCCCCGGTACTTATGTGGTTACTTTACCTTAGATGAAGCAACACAGATGTGTCCAGAAGGTTATAACTGTACATGTAACTATCCCGCTTTCGCGCCAGGAGACAAAGGCACGCAATTAGTGGATAAGGGATGGTGGTTATGTGGACACAATGCGTATGCACACCTACCAGCAAACTGGTCAGGAGTGTGTGCTCCAGTACATCTCAGTGATCACACAGTCATAATTTATGCTGCTAATGCTAGATCCGCACCACAGTTGCGCCCCAGGGAGGAGTTTGTGCAATGGTAGGAGATTACTGTTGTACGTTCATCCCAGAGAATGATGTGGACGGTCATTTGATAGATAGCGCATTGTAAAATTTAACTAAACTACAGAGAGCTATGATTGATGATGGTAGTCCCCCACCAGACTGGCTAACAGGAATGTTGTCAAGGTGGAGGGAACTGTTGTTCAAGATAGGAATGATGATAGGGGATAGTGCTGCTAGTATTAGCCATACTAGCTTGCTGTGTAGTACCTCTTGTTCGGGGTTGCATTGGCCGGCTCGTGGGATCAGCTGTTACTAGTACTATGCTGCAGGTGGAAGAAGGATTTCTACTGGACGACGATGAAGAGGAATCAGAAGAAGAATGGACAAATGTCATGCAAGATGTAAATGAAATGTTTAAGATGTCTTAAGCTGTACACATGTTGAACTCTGAATGTAAGAAATGTGTTTCTAGGAAAATGACGTAATGCATTTAAATTTCATGAAATGAAACGATGTAATACTGACAATGAGAATCTAGACGCATTTAACGATAAACAGGAGGGAAATGTGAGAAGAATTATTGTTGTTATTACTATTATCGTTTCAATGCTATAGTAAGTATAGTAAGTAGATTTAGAATGTTTAATTAAAAGGAATGTATGAGTGTTTGAACCAAGTATTGAAGCTGTTAGGTACCCAGCACTGAGAGGTACCATGTTCAAGGACACGAGGAAGTCGTAGAGATAGGAGGAGAAGGAATCATGAGGTCAGATTGACATAAATCTTGTGTGCACCAAATAAGAGGTGAGCGAGCAGCAGACGGACGGAGTTGAGAGAGGAAGCTTGAACTGCTGCTCAGCTCTCCCTTGCAAGGCCTCCTGTTGTTTGCGTGGTTGATCTGAGTCTAGTGAACGAACAGCGCGGGTGACCAAACATCACCCTCACAAATGCCTCAGGCAACAAAAGCCCACCAAGGAGCAGGAGCCTGAGGGGCAATCACGGAAGGATAAGCCCCCGCATGGTATGTACCACCGACAAATTGAGGAAGCGGCTGATATCGAGAAAACATACCAGTGGCTTGAAAAGGTCGGACTGAAAGACAGCACAGAGGCACTACTCATGGCCGCACATGACCAGGCCCTGAACACCTGGCAAGGGTCTACCATACCAGACAAGACCCCAGGTGTATGCTGTGTGGAGATGCCCCTGAGACAGTCCAGCATGTCACAGCAGAGTGCAAGATGTTGTGAGGCAAGGCATACATGGAGCGGCAGAATTAGTGATAACAAGCTTTTTCAAAGAGGTAGGGTTTAAGTCTAAATAAGTAGAGATGGAGTCAGCCTCCCGTACCTGGACTGGGAGCTGGTTCCACAGCAAGGGGGCCTGGTAGCTAAATGCTCGGCCCCCCATTATACCCCTAGAGACTCTGGGGACCCATTCGTCTCGACTCTACCGGCAGTTTATTTTTATTAATATAATGTATTTCTATGTTCTCTACCTATTCTCTCCTCTACCTGTCCTCTCCATTCTCCTCTCTATCTACCCAGCCGGCCATCAGCAGGAGGGTCCCACTACATGAGTCCAGTCCTGCTCAAGGTTTCTTCCTGTTAAAGGGGAGTTTCTCCTTGCCACTGTTGCTTGTTGGGGGTCAGGCCCTGGGATTGTGTAAAGCGCCTGGAAACAATTCTGATTGTAACAGACGCTATACAAATAAACAATGATTGATTGATTGATTGAATGATCAAAGCAAAGGGTGGCTACAGTGAGCAATAAAATACAAAAAATGTTGATTTATTTGCTCCACAACACCCTGACACACCTGGAGAACCTCATCCGGTTCGTCATTTTCAACTCAGCCTTTAATACTGTCAACCCAGGCAAGCCGGTGGACAAGATGCTGTCACTGGGCCTGGACTACCAATCCTGAAGCTGGATTAACAACTTCCTCTCCTACAGACTACAACATGTGAGTCTTGGAGATCTAATCTCCTCCAGCACCATCCCCAACACTGGCACCCCCACAGCTATGACAAACTCCATATACAAGTTAGCAGATGAGGTGAGGTGGAGTTAATTCCCAACAGTGATGAAGCAGCCTATATACGGAGGATGTCCAGGCCCTCACATCCCGGTGTCACACCTGCTCCTCAACATAATACAAAGGAGCTTGTCACTGACATCAGGAAACAAGGACATATGACAAAACAGTCCAGTCTGGGCATTCATCTCTCAGGGGACCTGACGTGAAGAGAAAAGACCAGGGAAGTGGTGAAGAAGGCCCAGCAGAGATTATTCTTTTTGTGGATTTTCAGAAAATTTGGGCTCCCGCAGAAACTCTTTACCAACTTCTACCAGTGTACCATAGTTCTCAGCTATGGTTGCATGATGTGGTTCTCCAGCAGCACCTCAGAGGAGAAGAAAGTCCCGGAGTGGATCATCAAGACCGCATTAAAGATCATCGGCGCTCCTCTCCCACTCCTGGAAAAGATTCACTCCTGGCTGATAAAAAGGGCCAAAAAGATTGTTTCCAATTACTCACACCCTGGACATCCTCTCTTTAGCACCTTCCCCTCTGCAGGTTCAGGGTCAGACGGGCATGGACAGAAAGACTAAAAGGCAGATTTTCCCCCACAGCTGCAAAGCCTGAGCTAGGCTGCACCTTTCCTACTCATACATGCTGCACATTGGTTTGTACATTATCCCTGTCCCTTTTTATTCATGTCGACTATCTCCTTTAGTGTTTTTTCATTTTTATTTATATTTTATGTCTATTTACATCACTTATATGCTGCTGTGACAAGAGTTGTCAACCACATTTTGTTGTATAGGAATGTGCAATGATGGTAAAGAATCTATTTGACATTTTTTATGCATTATACATTTCCATGTCTTGCGTCATAGTTTTGATGCTCAAATATATACATGTATACAGCATAAAAAACAAAAAACATTGAACAAGGAGGTGTGTCCAAACTATGCATGTATGTACAAATATTTTGCCATAATGACATTTTTAAATGAATGGAAAATATAAAGAGAGGTTTGGTATATTTTTTTAATTGCATTTTCTAGTCGAGTTTCTAGATTTTACACATTTTAAGTTTCCAAAACAGACGTAATCAAGTAAGTCCAAGCATCATCACATTTTCTCCAACGATGAGGTCCCTTGTCCATTGAGGTGATGTTGTGGCTCTGTCTCCTGCGACGGGAGAATCTCCACCTCCTCCTGGTCTCCCTGTGTAGAGCTGGAGCTGCTGCTGGGGGAAGCCCAGTTGTCCACTCGGTGGTAGGCCTCACACAGTGGCAGGTCAGTGTCCCACTGACTGTAGCTTTGTGCAGCAGAAACCGCCAGGAGTCAAAAGTATCAGATGCAGAACAGAAAGGAGCAGAAAAAAGCAGTAGGTCAAAATAAGCACATTCATACAGCAAAAGACTTGGGTACATGGAAACATTCAGTTTAGCCAGAGGCATTAAGCAGTGAGGCGTGACTCTTCCACCGTGACAGACAAATGTGTTTGATTAGTTGCTGATGGAGAAGAAAGCAAGGAGCATGCAGCGAGATGAAGTGGTCCACAACTAACAGCATACTCAGCATAAAATAAGACAAACTCCTGCAGATTTGTATCTCTATTTTTATTTCTTCATTCTGATTGTGCTGAAAAAGCTGGCACAAACGGATACATGAAGAACCACACGGTGGTGGTGCATAGAATTACAGCCTTAGTTGCTTGTGGTTAAAAGGACAAACCAATTAAATTAGCAGATGATTTACATACAAATCTTAGCATGTATCGAATTGGACTTTCAAATTAACTTGAAATTGAACATGCCACATTAAGAATTAAATATTATATTTAAAAAATATAACATATTGACAAAATTTCTTCCTCTGAAGGGAACTCATTTGTCTGTAAAGCTCTGATCAAACACAAATAAAATATGATAAATTTAAAAGAACTCAAATGCCATATTTACTTACAAATCACCAACCTGAACATCACTGGTGTGTTTACCTCTTAAACATACTGCAACCAGGAAATTGTCTAATCAGAAATAAAGCCCTGAAGCTTAGCAGGGAAGCTTGCTAGCATAATTACTCAAACTATAAATACAGCATCAGAGGCCCCACGATACATGATGCAATTTCCCCCTTACAAACTTGCAGTACTGCAGCTCTACACATAACAATTAGCAGAAAAACACAAAGGCACAAGCCAATGACAATACAAGTCACTATGTGAGGAAAGCTACATTACATCACCTTTTAATAATGCTGTACTCTAGTGTTACTGGATATGTTGATGGTCTAAATTCAACCCACGATGATTAGGTTGATGTTTTGATGATGACAGACATAACTGGTACATTGGCTCAGCAGTAAATGGTGAGAAAATGCATGGTGCTGAGCGTTGGACAACAACGGGCGGGGTGAGATGGGAGATGAAATGCCAGTTGTGAGTCTACTTGTACCTGGAGGAGTAATATTCTTCTTCTAACTCATACAGGTCAATAGCAATCTCATCACGGAGTGAGATAAGCTTCTTGTCGCACTCTTCCTGCAGTGACCTGAGCTGTTGGTTTTGGAGACTTATGGCATCGTTCACTGAGGGAAAGTCATTCAGAATCAGGAACTGCTTCAGATCTGACACCAGCTTCATCAGAGATTCACCAGCTCGTACCTACAGCACAGTTAAACAAAATTGGATTTAAAGAACAATTACTTCTTTTTTTTTTAAGTTTCAGCTAATGGAATAGAAATTAGCGGTAGAAACACAACTGCTCTGGCAATATCAATTCTGATTAGCTGCAAACTTCAAACTAAAATTTTGGAGTAACTATTAAAGACAAAGGCAGGGCGTTGATATTTTGGTAACATTTACAACCCTCATAAATAACCGGTGAACAAGCAAGATGACAACAATTCAAGGATTGTGGAATTATCGTTATTCAAGAGCTTACGGTATTTCAAATTATTTTGAAGCACATCTTTAATATCGCCCTCTGACTAAATTGTGGTATATACATACAATGTTGGCAGCTCTAACGTGCATCTCATAATGGTCCTGTTCTGCTTGGGTTGGTCGGGAAACCTGCGTCTCATCCTCTATCTGCACAAAGAACATGTTTTCCTTTTCTTTAACATTAAAATGTTGGGGAGAAAAGCACAGAGGAAAATGAAGCGACGTACCGTTGTCCTGGACAATACTCAAAGCAAAGAGGACAAATTTAAATATTAAGAATCAAGCCAGGAGGACAGTGGCTCAACATACCTTTGCGGTTTTGATGATTTCAGTAAAGTTTTCCAGGATGGACTTGATATCATCTTTCAGTCTCTTGTTATAGTTCTGCAGGAGTGTCTCTTTACTCTGAGGGAGGACTCTCTGAGTAGCCATCGTGCTCGGAATGGCAGAACACTGACCGTTACCTGAGCATATATAATCTAATTAACCTATTTAAGTGTGTGTCTATATATATGGGAAACGCCTTCCCTTAAGTGGACTGAATCTGTATTATTTTGAAAATGTTCCAAAACATATTCTGAATTACTATACTCCCTTCCCCGGAAATGCACAAAACGGAGATGTTCGCGCTTCTTCGTGACTTTTACTCATACTAACTCCTAGTTTAGCGCCCCCAACAAAGCATAACCGACACTACACCATAAATCACGTTTTAGTCATAGATTAAAATGTTAGTCTTAAATAATTATGCACATAAATGGAAGGTCTTTTTTTAGAGAAAAGTTTTATAGCAAAATACATTAATGTAAATCAGTAACATCTAGAATCTAGATTTTACAATCTAGATTGTATAGTGTGTGTCTGCAATCTAAATATACTTAACTTGAACTCTGCCAAGGTGCCACAGTGTAAGTAGCAAAATTTTGAACTGAGGCTATTAACTCATTAAAAATCAAATTGACTTTCAATCAATCAATCAATCTTTATTTATGTAGCATATTTTACAATCAAAATTGTTTACAGGCACTTTACAGAATCCCAGGGCCTAACCCCAAACAAGCAAAAGTGGCAAGGAAAAACTCCCCTTTAACAGGAAAAAACCTTGAGCAGGACCAGGCTCATGTGGGGGGACCCTCCTGCTGATGGCCGGAGGGTCTTTATTTAAAAGATGAGAAAATTACTACATGTAATTTATTTTACATTCAGTTATTATTTTAATATGTCATTAAATAACTTTTATAGGCAGGTCATGCAGTGTCAGTTTTTTGAGTACTGTTTCTAACTTTCCATCTTGAATGCTTGTACAGTTTCTGTACAACACTGTTTAAAATACATTTTAGTTATGTTCAAAACATAATCTTAAGAAACACTGTCATTGACAGATGTGCAGTATTTATGTATATAAATTTTGAAAAAGAATTCAGCAATTACAAATCAGCTCAAAAATTTTAGTTTATAGAAGCCAAATCCTGTTTGCTGAAAATGCCATGATCAAACATGTTCCAGGCTTTTATAAAATACAAAAACAATAGAATTTTATTTGGAGATTAAAATACAATACCGAGGAATACAATCAATAACTTGCCATTCAAAATTTCAAAACACACTTAACAACCCGTGTCTGCAGTAACAGCTACTTTGTACTCGCAGGGTAGGTGACTTCAGTTGATCCTCAGGGGAGCTATTAAGGCACCAATAAGTTAATGAAGTCTTTTATAAACAATACAAAGGAAGAAAATGCACAATTCTATACAATGAGTCAATAAATATTTGTGGAATTGAATGAAAATGCAGATTTCTTTTTTGTTTTAATTCGGGCTATTTTGTATGGTGATACTTGTTGGGTTCCAAGGTTTTGGGTCGCCTGTTGCTTGTTTCTTCCTGCAGGGGGCGTGGAGGAGCCGATCATCATCCACAGCTGGCGCTGCAGGCGGGTGCACCTGCCGACAGTCTTCCATCAACCTTTCCATTTAGGGACAGAGCGCCCGTCTGCCAGCGTCGGAGTGTTTTCGTTCTCGTCACGGTAACCCTAACTCCTGTTGCTTGCTCGGTTTGAAAGAGATTCCCTGGCTAACTTTATTTGTCACTCGGTCGAGGTCTCCACGCCTACCTGCGGACACGAACCGCTCGCCGAACTAATCGCCCGCATTGGATCCGCGCTGGAGCTCCCGGTGGGTCCCGGAGGACCGAGCGAGAGATTCGCCGAACAACCCAGCAGAACCTTGTGCATCTTGTATTTCAAATAAAGACGCTCTTAGTACACTATTCCCCACTGCGTGTTGCCTGCCTTCGGGTTCTGAGACAACCAGTCTTAACAATACTGGTTTGTAGAAAGTAGAAACAAAGATACCCACAACAAAACACTATAAGTGTTGTAAGTTATGCAAGTTATTTACCAGTCATATCAAAAGGGAGAAAGTCATTTTTCATTATGACCCGACGAGACACAAGTATGATGCTGAAAACTAGTATTCATATAACTAATGCCTCATGTCATCATTTAACATCCACTTTGAGAATGTATGGATAGCCATAATTTTGAAGGTTAAAAACAATAGTGAAGCAGTTGAAAATACTGCAGACAAACCATCTCAGATGTTTGAGAATGATTCACTCATTCATGCAATCTATGATCCTGTGAAATGATTACACAAAGCAAAATGGTGGTTTTGCTAAAGCTCAAATGTGGAAGGAAAAGAAAACCAATAAAGAAACAAAACATTGCATTTTAGTCTAGGCACTAAAATGCGGTGGTGGTAAAAACATGGTGGGGGGTTGGAGGCAATGTTTTGTTTCTTTATTGGTTTTCTTTTCCTTCCACATTTGAGCTGAGGTAGAAAGAAAACCATGAAACCATTGATTACCATACTGCCATTACAGGGATGTCTGTACAAAGATGATGTAATGTTGAGAGAGAAGATCTAGTTCTTTTATTGATCTGTTTGGAACTGGTTATAAACATGAGTCCAACATGTCACCAGCCTGGCTGTAGAGTTAGTGAGAGCATGCAATTAGTTGTTACAGTGTGCATAATGCAGTTCTAAACTGTCAGTGTATAATCAGGGCTTCTTTTGTGGGGGCTTGATGTGGAATGGTGCTGAGACAAAAGGGTCTGCAGTGCTCACATCTGAGGTCAATGAGTGAAGAGCTCCTACAGGGACTGATGCCACAATAGGTAGATTGTTCATGTTGGACACAACTGTATGACCTGCTGCTGTCTGCTGTTGTACAGATCCTTCAAAGTGTCGAGAATATTTGGCCAAAGCTTGTGGACGGAAAGGTTGTTGAGCAATTTGGACCAAAACTCCTTGATCAGAGGGTACACTCTGAGCTCCTGCTGTGTGAGGGTATGACGTTTTGTGCTCCACACGTTTTCCAAAAGGAGCCTGAGAAAACACGTCTGGCTGCTGCCGAACTGGAACTGCTGTATGAGGGAATGGAGCATTGGCAAACACATCACCTGTCTCTTCTTGGCCAATTCTGAATGGACCTTTTAATAAAAGATCTGCTGCATTGTCCGTTTCATGTGCATGCTGGGAATGATTCTGAGCAGAGGCACTAGGTGCAGGCTGAGGGAAATTGGTAGATGGCTGTGTTGGTACTTTGACAGAGTGCAAAAATGAACAGGGGATGACCTGCTGCCCTTGTTCTTTCTCTTCCTCAGAGTCTGACAGCAGAGGTCTGGAGCCACTGTGGTCATTGACCACCATGTCACTCCTAGTAGTTCCATCCTCCTCATACTCATTAGCTTCTTTCTCTTCATCGCTGGAGTGCTCACAACTGTTATTCATTTGAGATGTTGCTTCTGGAGGTTCAGTCTCACTGAGAGTGGTGTGTCCATCATTCTCCTCCTGCATGTCTCCTTGAAAGGTAAACACATCAGAGGTGAAAAGATAATTTAAAACACAATGATATTGTTACAAGATGAATCTAAGCAGCAAATGCAACTTGCGTAAGATACAGTACAACAATCACCTTCAAACATTATCAATGACAATAACCCAACAATGATCAAATGGTACAGGAGTTCAAAAGTATGGAAACACCCTACTCAGAGTCACGACACAGACTAACTAGATCTAATGATGCCACAACAAAAAACTTGTTTCCACAAATTGATCCACAGTTCCACAGTGGCATAAATACGTAAACGTCCAAAAGTGTCTTAAGATTCAGCAAAGCAGGGACAGCAGATTGTGTTTTATTAACAATTGTGTTGTTTCTGTGGAAACAAGGAGCCTTCACAACAAAAGAAAGAGGTGACCAGAAACAGACGAGACAGATCAGTCTTACCTCAGCAGCGGCAACAGAAGCTGTTACCTGGATTCTCTTGGAAAGATGTTAGATAAAGCCATTGAAAGGAAAACAGCTTGGCCATCTCATTCCACTTTTACCTTGTGTAAAATCGTAAACAGGAAAATAAAACATGCCCTACAGGTCATCTCATCATTAAGAGATGCAGTTTTAAAGTGTCTGGCCAAAATAACAACCAAGAAAAACTTTAAGGTCATTAGAAAACTGCACCAACATTCAGAAAAGATAAAGTAACTACAATGCTGATTTCAAGGTAGAAAACTTCTTTAACTAAAGATACTGACAAAAGCAGTACCTCCTGCACATTATTTAAAGTATAATCCTTGGAAATATAAAACTACACCCAAGACATTGGCCCTGCACTGTCATATATTCAGCTAACAAATCATGTCAAACATTTTGATACATTCAAACCTTTTTGAGAAAGTGACAACACAGCAACTTAATCAACACTACTCTCTCACAGCAACACAAAACCCTATGATAAAGACAAGACATCTGCAGGCTACTGCATTGCAACATGAATCAGCAACAGAATTCAAATGAGTTATGGAGCATTTGTCTGAATTACTCATCTTGATTCTCAAATGACTGTAAATCTACATCACTAAATGTTACAATAGTTCAAATTGCAGACAGGAGCCGTGTCCTAAACTTGGACATATTGTCCTGATTGTGTGTTCAAGTCAGAGCTCCCAAAAAAGGCAATAGCTGTTTGAATTGTAAAATGAACAAGAGAGATCAGGAATTACATTTCATCAGCAGGTTTCCACCCTGCAAGACTACGGTAAATTGATTCAAGCGATGTGCACCACTTATACCACCATTATATTTAAAACAAATAAAAACCAAAAACTGACGTCAGTCATGTAAGTCTTCAAAATGTTGTTACCCAATGACCGTTTTCTGTTTTCACAAAAAAATCCGTCACTTTGTTGTGTGTGTGTGTGGTCAAAGGGCAGGAAAATAGAAAAAAAGACTTAGAATTTCAACACCCTACACCCAAGAGTACAGGTTTATATACAAATATTTATTATAATTGTCTTTGTACATTTTTACATGTCATGATGGTATACACTACATATAGTATAGTGTAAAGCACTACCAATAATTACCCCATATTTTATAGACATACACACAATATTTTTAGCAGTGCTGGAAGTGTGTAAATAAAGAAATGATTTCTGTGAACGTGTCTGCTGGGGATGAAATAGATAACCAATTGGGGAATGTAGCTATAAAGACGTGTTTTGAAAAACAGAATTCCATCAGCTTAGCCAGCAACATCAAAATTCTATACTTTCCACCTCTCTGTGCACCACAATTGTGTTGCCAAAAATCTGCTCACCTCTACGCACACATGATAAACATGAAAGATCTGGGACATGCACCATTCTCTTCAAGATGTCATTAATATCCTTGTGTTCTAGAGCTACAGTACAATCCTCGCAACCAACTAAAGCAGGCAAGAGTGCCAAATTCAGAATTCTGCTATGAGTTGAATATTATTTATACATTATCTAATCAAGATGTGTAGAAGACCTGGGGCAGTTATGTTTCATTCATGAATATTAATTCAATGTTTTATCTACAATCTAATGCCCTCAATGTATTATGCCATTAAATGCTTCAGTATTGTTTGTGCGTATATGTGTGTCGGGTCAACCAGTTATTGAATTCTACGGTTCACTTAGTTTTGCTTTTGGCTTAAAGCGTGTGTTTAAGAGGTGACCAGAAACATTTCTCCATTAATTTGAGTGACAAATTAATGGAGAAAACCAGTAAATTCCAAAAGATTTGCAACAGATTATGGTAAAAGTTGAACACCACTGAACTGCATTTGAAGCTGGTGAGTTTTTATTAACTATTCAACCCTGTATGAAAACAATACAGGTGTGATCAATTGAATAAAAATACATGTGGTGATAGCTGGCCACTACAATAATGAGGGATATTAATGGCAATAAGAGGGAAGCATGAAAAAGATGGGTTTGAATCTGATACGGAAGCAGGTGATATGCTCAGGCATTAGTGACAAAATATTTACTTGTGTGGGAATGCCAAGAAACAGCAGAAACGTGTGACACCAGCTTATCAGACAAAAAGAGATGAAGTTGAGGTAAATGAGGCACATTGACTATATTTCAGAGACTCGATAAATGTTACACTGGCTCTTCTTTTACTCTAGGTGCTACATTAAATGTTTTCCCCAACTCTATTCCCTCTCTCTCCCCCACTAATAAGCTTGCACCACTGTCCCTTCGACCTCTCCCACCCCTTTAGAGGTCAATGAGCTGATCCAGCAGGAGGGAGCGAGCCAAGTTGGGGATGTTGGACTCTGAACTGCCACTGTTGCGGTGTGAGTGACCATCTGGAATGTGCCATAGAGAAAAACAGAGGGAGAAAAAGATAGAAATGGCCATGGAAAAGCCAAAGAAAATCAAAAGTGTGTAATATTACATTATGACAATGAGAGGATAATTTTGGCAGAACAGAGGCATGTGTGAAGAGAAACAATGTAAGTAGGGATAATCTTTGTACTGTGAAATTATAACAAGAGATGGACGGCTTATTTGAGACAGATAAAATGGCTTTTATAAATGCAGTCTTCATGCAACAGTGGTCACCACTTACAGCTATCAGAACTGCATTTGCTTCAGCAGTGTGAATGCTCATCTGAGAATCCTATTAACCTTACCTTGATTTGTGTTTTTGGAGATGAGCACAGGAATAGGGTCAAACTCATCGCTGTTGCCCCTCTCCCCACATGACATGAGAAAAGCAGTGTCTGGTGATGAAGGATGGAAATGAGTTAACATCCAAAGAAAAATAAAGGGAAATGCAAGGAGATTAAAAATGAGCAGAGGAAATGGAAATTATAGTACTCTAGGGGACTGTTCCTTAACAAATTGGATCTGTTATGAGGCTGTTTCAGGCATTTACCTATTTAAAAGATCTAGAATGGCTCTGATAATTTGGCATTTTAAAAGTCTTACCAGAAAGCTGCTGAGCAGGTGCCAGCTCTTCCAGAAATGATCCGAAGGTAGAAAGAGCAGAAGAACAGGAGGAGGAAGTGAGAGCAGAAATATACTGGTTTCCATGAGAAGTATGAGATAAGCGATCACAACACAGCAGTGAATTCTCTCCAATGAGAGAGTCTGAGAAAGCCAGAACAAAGACAAAAGCTTGTTGATACACTAAGCAGAGTTACTGTTCAGCATCCATCCATCCATCCATCCATCCATCCATCCATCCATCCATCCATCCATCATCCATCCATCCATCCATCCATCCATCCATCCATCCATCCATCCATCCATCCATCCATCCATCCATCCATCCATCCATCCATCCATCCATCCATCGTCAGGTCACGGGGGCAGCAGCCTAAGAAGAGAAGCCCAGACTTCCCTCTCCCTAGCTACTTCTTCCAGCTCATCCGGGGGGATCCTGAGGGGTTCCCAGACCAGTCGAGAGACATAGTCTCTCCAACGTGTCCTGGGTCTTCCCAGGGGCCTCCTACCGGAGGGACATGCCCTGAACACCTCACCAGAGAGGCGTCCAGGGGGCATCCTAACGAGATGCCCAAGCCACCTCATCTGGCTCCTCTCAACGCGGAGGAGCAGCACCTCTACTCCGAGCTCCTCCCGGATGGCAGAGCTTCTCACCCTATCTCCAGCCACCCTACGGAGGAAGCTCATTTCAGCCGCTTGTACCCATGATCTTGTTCTTTCGGTAATTACCCAAAGCTCATAGAATATCAATAGCATATCCTAGAATATAAATAGCATTAAACTATCTGAAAATCATTCACTTAGAATTTGGTGTCTCGTCAAAATTTGTTTCTTGTCCCAGTTTAGATGGAGAGAAAATCCAGCATCTGACCAATATTACCGTAATCTTTTCAGCAGGTTACTATGGCCTTGGTTCCGGCTGAGCGACATCCTGACATAATAAATAACTGGAACAACAAAACAACAGCAAGATTGATAATCATGCAGCTGCACTCTTCTTGTAACCAATATATACATAACTCACTGTGCAGATAAGATGATTATTGCTTTGTTGCCTTCTTCCGTGACAAACTTGCTTGGATGTTTACATTCCTGGATTATAGGAGGAGTATGTTAGTTGAAATTAATCTACTCCTCCTACTCATCTTAATTATCATATTCCACGTGTTACTGGTCGAGGAGGGGGAGTGGCAGCAATCTATCACTCCAAGTTATTAATTAATCATAGACCAAAATATGGCTCCAGTTCATTTAAAAGCCTGACTCTTGGCATCACCCATCTGAACTGGAAGGCAGAAAAGCCACTTCTGTTTGTAGTTGTATATCGGCCCCCTGCTGGGCCACATTCAGAGTTCCTGTCTGAGTTCTCTGATTTCTTATCTGACTTGGTCCTTAGAACGGACAAAGTCATTATCATTGGAGACTTTAATATCCATGTAGATGTTGTAAATGACAGCTTTAGAAATGGCTTCATTACATTACTTGAGTAAGTTGGTTTCCTCCAGCAGATAAACCAACCAACTCATAACTTCAACCACACCCTAGATCTAGTTCTGATTTATGGTGTTGAGGTAGAACATGTGTCAGTGTTCCCTCACAACCCACTCCTGTCAGACCATTCTTTGATCACTTTCACATTTATGATTAAGGATTCTTCTATGCTCAGGACAAAGTCTTACTATAGCAGATGTCTTTCAGATAATGCTGTAGCTAAGTTTAAGGAAGTGATCCCTGTGCTAATCCCGGGACCACCGTGTGTTTCCCCAGGGATAAATCATTATAATCTTAGCCCTGCTGAGGTTGACTCTATTGCGGAAGGTGCAGCAACCTCACTGAGAATCACGCTTGATTCTGTTGCCCCCCTGAAAAAGAAAATAGTAAATCAGAGGAGCTGTGCCCCCTGGTATAATTCACATATCAGGACCCTCAAGCAGAAAGTGTGAAGACTGGAAAGGAAGTGGCATTCTTGTAAAATAGACAGCTATCATGTAGCCTGGAAAGACTGTCTATTAGTTTACAAAAAGGCCCTTCGCAAGGCTAGAACAGCTTATTTTTCTTCTTTAATTGAGGAAAATAAGAGCAACCCCAGGCTTCTTTTCAGCACTGTGGCCAAATTAACCAAGAGTCACAGTGTTTTAGATCCACGTATCCCTTCTTCCCTAAGTGGTGAAGACTTCATGAGCTTCTTCACTGATAAAGTTCTAGCTATCAGAGAGAAAGCTAACCAGGCCATCCCAACAACTGGACCATCACCAGATGTGCAAGTTCTCCAACGAGCCCTTAAACTATATTTTTCTGAGGTGTCATCGTTAATTCAGAAATCCAAGACCACCACGTGTCTTTTAGATCCCATCCCAACACACCTGTTGAAGGATGTTTTACCACTGATAGGCAGTTCTATCCTGGACCAGATCAATGGTTCTTTAGTGGCCAATATCCAACCTTCCTTTTATCTCTAAAGTTCTTGAGAAGGTGGTGGTGACTCAGTTACTGGAGCACCTGCAGAGAAACAGCCTGTTTGAGATGTTTCAGTCAGGCTTTAGAGCTCATCACAGCACAGAAACAGCAGTTCTTAAAGTTACTAATGATCTTCTCATAGCTTCAGATCATGGACTGGTCTCTATGCTGGTTATGCAGGATCTCAGTGCTGCTTTTGATACAGTTGATCACAGCATCCTGTTACATAGACTGGAACATGTGATTTGGGATTAAAGGGACAGCACTAGACTGGTTTAGATCACATTTATCTGATAGATACCAGTTTGCTCATGTCCATGGTGTTCCCTCCTCATACAGTAGGGTTAGCCATGGAGTTCCTCAAGGTTCTGTACTTGGACCAATCCTCTTCACCTTGTACATGTTTCCCTTAGGGAACATTATTCGGCAGCATGGGATAAATTTTCATTGTTATGCTGATGACACTCAGTTTTATTTATCCATGAAACCAGAGGAGACAGAGAAGTTAGTGAAGCTCCAGACCTGTCTTAAAGACATAAAGTCCTGGATGTCTTCAAATTTCCTCCTCCTTAACCCAGGAAAAACTGAGGTCATGGTATTTGGTCCTGAACCTCTCAGGGATAGATTAGATCACATGATCACTCTAGTTGGTATCTCATTAACATCTAGTCTCTCTGTGAGGAATCTTGGAGTAACTTTTGATCAAAATCTCTCCTTCAACTCACACATTAAATTAGTCTCTAGAAGTGCCTTTTTTCACCTGAGGAACATCACAAAGATCAGGAAGCTACTGGCGTGGCATGATGCTGAAAAGTTAGTCCATGCATTTGTTACTTCCAGGCTGGACTATTGTAATTCTTTATTATCAGGGTGTCCAAACAACTCTTTAAGAAGCCTCCAGTTGATCCAAAATGCTGCAGCCAGAGTTCTGACAGGTATTGACAAAAGAGATCACATTACTACTGTACTGGCGTCTCTTCATTGGCTGCCGGTTAAATTTAGAATAAATTTTAAAACCCTTCTTTTGACCTACAAGGTCCTCAGAGGCCTAGCTCCATCCTACCTGGAGGAGCAAGTGATACCTTATCAGCCCAATAGACCACTCCGCTCTCAGAATGCTGGTCTACTTGTGGTTCCCAGAGTTTCTAGGAGTAGAATGGGGGGGTGAGCATTTAGCTACCAGGCCCCCCTGCTATGGAACCAACTCCCTGTCCAGGTATGGGAGGCTGACTCCATCGCTACTTTTAAGATCAGACTTAAAACCTACCTCTTTGAAAAAGCTTATTGTTGTTAATTCTGTAGTTCCAGTTACTATCATAGATAGACAAATTATCATACTTAGGGGGTCGTCTAATCATTAGGTTAACATCTTAGCTATGCTGTTATAGGCCAAGGCTGCCGGGGTCCAGAAACATGATCACCTGACAGGCCTCTGTCACCCCATTGGGTCATGGTTTCCTCTCCTCTCCTCTCCTTTCCTCCTCCTCATCAAGCAGACTAGTTATGCTGATTCTTGTGTAGTTTTTCTGCCCCCCCCCCTATTTATTTACAGGTATCGCCGCCTTCGGAGCTGCATGATGACCTCCGGCCCTGCTGACCCGTTCTCCTTCTCCTTCTCCTTCTCCTCTCCTCTCTCTTTACCCAGCCGGCCATCAGCAGGAGGGTCCCCCTACATGAGCCTGGTCCTGCTCAAGGTTTCTTCCTGTTAAAGGGGAGTTTTTCCTTGCCACTGTTGCTTGTCTGGGGTTAGGCCCTGGGATTCTGGAAAGCGCCTTGAAACAATTTTAATTGTATAAGACGCTATATAAATAAAGATTGATTTGATTTGATATGCCAGCGTGGGTTTGTGAAGTGTGTGTACATGCATTTTCTCTGATTAAGGCATATACTGACCCTCCATATTGCTGCAGTAAATTAAGACACTTTTGGTCAAAGTCCATTTACATGACACTTGAAAAAATGAATTATTGCTCTGGCATTTTCACACCTTAATTGGATTTAAACTAAACAATGCATGTGCACATGCTCCACAATCCTTGTGTTGACATATGAGCCCCAAAGCTGGTTGCAGTAAAATGAGGAATAGCGTCCATATTTCTGCACAATAAGTAATACATTCTGTATGAAATTAATAAAGCTGTATGAGTATCCATTTTCCTCTTGTCTGAAATGCCAGTCTGCAGCCTGACTCCAGTTGTTCATTATGTGATGATATGTTCCCATCAATTATTAGTTTTTCAGCTTGCATGTAAACTGGGACAAGGAATAAATTGGGCAATTGGGAATTGGGAATGGGCAATTTATTCTGTCGTATTTATTCTGTTGGTCCCTGTGGACCATTGCCATGTTAATGGTCCACAGGGGCTATATTTTCAAGCTCGGTCTCCAGCGAGTTCAGAACTGAAGAAGCCTTCTGGATAGAAAGTGAAACGTCTTCACAGAGAAGAAACACAGTCCAGTTGACAGAGAAAACTACCTTGGATACCCTTGTACACATAAATAACACAAATTTTTATGATTTACTTTAGCAGTAATGCAATAAAAGTACCGGCATGTATTAATCATTTTCAGGCTGAGGTACAGTTAAAAAGTTATTCTGGGGACCATCTATGTAAGTGGTATAGGGAGAGCAAGGAATACATGGTTTGGGGGAGTAGGGAATGTGTAAGAAAGCCCTACAAGTTGAGGTCCAGTGATGCTACGGGCACAAGTCAGGACACAACTGGCCCCCCCTGCAGGGATAGGATGAAAGGTGACCTGACGATCAAAGGGACTGTAGGACATGTTGGCAGCTTTTGCATTAGATAACACCCTTAAGATTAGCATATCTAAACCCTGTAATGCTTTAAGCTTCCTGCCCAACCTCAACGTTGTGAATATAATAAATAGCCCATTCCATTCATCGATTCGTTTTGACCAATAGTTCATCCCGATCCTGTGAAAGGGACCAATTGGTTATTGATTCTAACCAGAATCACAGTCCATAACCTGCAGCCTCAACCAGCAATCCTGCCGTTAAGTCTTACTCTCAAACATTAGTCCTTCAAGCCAGACTAAGTGCAACCTAAGATCATGGACAACACAGCATCAGAGCCCTGGCACCATCAGCAGAGAGTGCCACCTGCCTGCTCACGTGGAGAACTACCAGGTTGAATTCCAGCCATTTGTGAGCCCAGCTCTATCCACTACCATTTACCATCATGGCAGCTCCTACACAGGCCAGGTCTTTAGAGGACAGAGTGAAGAAGATGATGCTTTAGTACTGTGCATCTGCTGCCAAATGGAGGAGACTCAAGCTGACTAGGAGTGCAAGCTGCTGGATGATCACCTCAGAGAGGAGGAGAAATAGCAACTCCATGAGGAAGCCAGGAGGAGGTCTTCAAGGCCAAAGAATGACTCATTTGGAAGACAGAAAGATGGTTGCACATGAGGAAAGTGCAGTAGGACCTTGAAGTTGCCATACTTTCTTTCCATCAGCCATCACAGTTACCTAAAACACCTCTCCCTGTAGTGCCCTCACATTCTCATCCCTCCTGGGTGGAGCAGTAGGACATTCCAGTCTTCACCCTAGGGCAGGGGTGGCCAACCAGTCCGAGCCCAAGAGCCACATTTTTTACTGTGTTACTGCAAAGAGCCACATCATACACATGGGCACACATGAACATCACCTCATCCCTTCCTCACACACACAGACCTCTGCTTAGCCAGATTTATTGTAAATGTGACACACTAACATGATGACAGAATTTGACTTCTACAGACCATGTGCCAGTCACAGTCCACAAACAAAAATATAATAATTAAAATATCTTTTTTTCTCTTTGCGGTATTTTCATCTAACACGCATGCGCTTTCGGCGAAAGTACTGTATTGAACTCGTGAAGCAAACACACACATTAAAAAAACACAAACCCAAACTTCGATATGAACGTTAGAGCCGCATGAAACCAGGCAAAGAGCCGCATGCGGCTTGGGAGCCGCGGGTCGGCCAGGCCTGCCCTAGGGTCCCAAAGGGATCAATAAAGATAAGTTGAGGTTGAAGTTTAAGTTGGATTGTTCTATTTGGTGTCTTGCTGGGGTTCCAACAGCACCTGTATGCTGTGAGCACGGATATAAAGTGTATGTTTCACCAAATCTACTTGCAGTCCCCTAACAGCCTGGTGCTGAGATTCATTTAGAGAGAAATGCAGAAGGAGAAGGAGCCAACCATCTAGGAATGGAAAGTGCTGCCATTTGGCACTACATGCGGGCTCCTGTTTCACCACATATGCACTCGAGTGCCATGTTCAGGACAACTGTGAAGGCCAACTTGGTCAAGTTTGTGGATCACTCCTTTTATGTGGATAACCCTAAAAAGCACGGGCAGCTACTCCTGGAGGGGGAATCAGTCTCAGGCAGTGGCGAGTAAAGTACTGGCAGTGGTCAAACCTTTTTCTCCAGGACATCTGGAAGCAGGAATTCCTCTGCTCAGACTTAACTATACCGCTCCAGTGGCTAAGATTCCACCATTACAGGGTCTACATTGGCACATGTAGCGGAGATTCAAACTCTTACTGAGGTAAGCAGACTGGGGATATGTGGACTCAGTGAAGATAACCGTATAAGGTATAACATGAAGTCTGAGGCTTATGGACTTGGCGCACCGGTGGAAGAGTGAACCTGATTTTCTCACTCAGCCTTCTGATCTCCAAGCACCTCCAACCAGAATTATAGTCTGTAATCTGCCGCCTCAACTAGCAGTCATTCAATCAAGTCTTGAACATGAACATGTTGAAAGTGTTTCAGATGTTCAATTGCACTACCTGTAAGCAAGGGCAGATGGCAGACACATAAAAGGAATTGTGGTCCATAAAGGAAACTGCTGAGCAGAGGAACTAACGTAACATTAAACTCTCCAAATGTAGACATTATTGCTGAATTTATAAAATTAATAGGATACATTTTGCTTTTTGTAAAAGGCAAGACAAGAATTGTAAGGCACCAATCAAAAAGACCAGAAGCAATCACTTACATAAGTGGATTTATGTCTTTGAACAACCCAAATGAAAAACCTATGTTTAGATATAAAAACCTGTCTTGATAGGAAAAAGTGGCTGAACAACAGCAATGATGTTATCTAGTTAAAATGAATGGCTGCATTATTTAATATTAATGTTATAAATGCACACAAATATATACCCTTAAATGATCAGAGTGCCAGAATTTCACACTCCAGTTAAAAAAATGAACTTGCTAAATCACTGCAACTGCTGTATTTCCACATATGTCATATGTCACAAAGATCAGGAAACTGCTGACGCGGCATGATGCTGAAAAGTTAGTCCATGCATTTGTTACTTCCAGGCTGGACTACTGTAACTCCTTATTATCAGGGTGTCCAAACAACTCTTTAAGAAGCCTCCAGTTGATCCAAAATGCTGCAGCCAGAGTTCTGACAGGTATTGACAAAAGAGATCACATTACTCCTGTACTGGCGTCGCTTCATTGGCTGCCCGTTAAATTTAGAATAATTTTTAAAACCCTTCTTTTGACCTACAAGGTCCTCAGAGGCCTAGCTCCATCCTACCTGGAGGAGCTAGTGATACCTTACCAGCCCAATAGACCGCTCCGCTCTCAGAATGCTGGTCTACTTGTGGTTCCCAGAGTTTCCAGGAGTAGAATGGGGGGCCGAGCATTTAGCTACCAGGCCCCCCTGCTATGGAACCATCTCCCTGTCCAGGTACGGGAGGCTGACTCCATCGCTACTTTTAAGATCAGACTCAAAACCTACCTCTTTGAAAAAGCTTATTGTTACTAATTCAGTAGTTCCAGTTTCTATCATAGACAGACAAATTATCATACCTAGGGGTCGTCTAATCGTTAGGTCACATCTTAGTTATGCTGTTATAGGCCAAGGCTGCCGGGGTCCGGAAACATGATCACCTGACAGGCCTCTGTCACTCCACTGGGTCATGGTTTCCTCTCCTCTCCTCCTTTCCTCTCCTCATCAAGCAGACTAGTTATGCTGATTCTTGTGTAGTTTTTCTGCTTCTTCCCCCCCCCCCCCCCCCCTCTATTTATTTACAGGTATCGCCGCCCTCGGAGCTGCATAATGACCTCCGGCCCCGCTGAAGTGATTGTGCATCATATTTTTTGTGTGTGTTTCTGTGCTCTGTGCCTCTCCCTCTCCCTCTCCCTCTCCCTCTCCTCTCCTCTCCTCTCCTCTCTTCTCCTTCTCCTTTTCCTCTCCCTCTCCTCTTCTTTCCTCTCCTCTTTCCCCTCCTCCTCCTTCTCCTCTCCTCTACCTCCCCTCCACTCTACTTCTCTTCTCCTCTACCCCTCTCCTCTCCTACCTATCCTATCCTCTACCTGTCCTCCCCCTTCTCCTCTCTCTTTACCCAGCCGGCCATCAGCAGGAGGGTCCCCCTACATGAGCCTGGTCCTGCTCAAGGTTTCTTCCTGTTAAAGGGGAGTTTTTCCTTGCCACTGTTGCTTGTCTGGGGTCAGGCCCTGGGATTCTGGAAAGCGCCTTGAAACAATTTTGATTGTATAAGACGCTATATAAATAAAGATTGATTGATTGATTGATTGATTGGAAATGTTAAAAAGTTGAAATATAGGTGAAATATAGTCCATACATCAAACATGCATCTATCAATAGACGATTTAGTGCAACTAATACTTACAAAAAAATTGCTGGGGTCTTACAAAAGTAATGCAATCGCTCAGACAATGGTGCAGCGGATATGACCAATTGTTCCCTTCACTATAGAAAAAAGGCCAAAGCTGAAAGTTGTTTTTAAACTACTTATTTACTAATGTCACAGTCAATACCATCCTAAAATATTGTTTGGATGTTTACTGTTTTAGTTTACGTGTGTGTGACAAAGCTAAGTTGAGACAATTTCAATGCCATAACCTAATGGTCTTGTCCTTCAATTTGAACAGAACAAAAACCTGAAAAAAATATTTTTAGTAACGAGGCCTGGCCTGTTCCATCATTTTAAAAAGGCTCAATGTCATCTGCCTACTGTTTATCTGCTGAAGAGGCTCAACCAGTAAGGCACTGCAATTAAAATTTAATTTCTCTTTATGTTGCGTTGCAAGAGCAAAAGCACGGATCTGCAAATAAGATGCAAATTAGCTGTTCTCCCTATTCATGAAAACATATGAGAAACCGCTGTGACTGGGATGAGCATGTCATGACCCCCACCACATAAAGTAGCACTTGTAACCTAACATTTTGGAAGAAGAAAATCAGTTAAGGGCTATTAACCATTAAAGGGTTCTGTTTGTGATGCAACTCGACAACAGTGCAGAGAGAAGTTTCAGGTTTCTGGGACTTCACAACATAGAGACTGGATTCATAACAACAACATTCTAACCAAAACAGCAAGATATTGGCTCATCTTCATCTGCGGACTGAGGAGACTCAAAATTGACTCATGGATACTTTGCCTCAACCACAGGTACTGCCAGACAGTTTTATATCTATACACAAATACACATGTGCATGTATGCACATGGTTTCCACACCACTAAATAGACAATACAGAAGTTTAAAAGATTATTTGTCCTTTTTCCATGAAATGAATGGCACTCAACCATCCATTAATCTTCCAATTTCTCCAGACACAGTAAAGGAATTTCTAGCTTGATGTGGCCAGAAAATGAAGTGTCATCGTAAATAAAATATGCAAAGCAATGAAATAAGATGAAAAGCAGTGAACATAAAATGATGTGGATTATATGAGTACCTGGAAACGCATCAAGACCTGGAATGAGATTTTCACCAGAAGCAACAGTCCTTTCTCCTGGTTTTGTAGTGGTGTCCAAAAAAAAGACAAAATATTTTGGTTCATGCAAAGATTCTTCAATTCTATAGACCAAGACTGAGACTCTTACTGTCAGTGAGCTTTGCAAAGTCCTTATGAAGCAGCTCCTCCACTGTTAGCTTGGAAAAGTTATCGTCCTCGAAAGGGTTCCAGTTGGACTGCATTTTGGGTGCAATAATGCCTGCTTGGGGATCATTAATCGCTGGACTATATACACTCTGCTGAGAGGAACAGGGAGAGCCAGAAGGAGTAGCGCAGGCTGATCTGTAATACACAGAGGAGTAAACAACTGTTAAGTGTGCAAAGTAGAATTGAATCATAGATTTACTGTCTATATATAGAGAGAGACAGTATATCAAATCAATCTTTATCAAATCAATCTTTATTTATATAGCGTCTTATACAATCAAAATTGTTTCAAGGCGCTTTCCAGAATCCCAGGGCCTAACCCCAGACAAGCAACAGTGGCAAGGAAAAACTCCCCTTTAACAGGAAGAAACCTTGAGCAGGACCAGGCTCATGTAGGGGGACCCTCCTGCTGATAGCCGGCTGGGTAAAGAGAGAGGAGAGGAGAGGAGAGAAGAGGGAGAAGGAGAGGGAGAAGGAGAGGGAGAGGAGGATATACTGTATATATACTGCTCACAAAAATTAAAGGAGCACTTTAAAGAAACACATTAGATACATCTGATCTCAAAATGAGGTTGGATATCTATACAAATAACGACAGGGCAGTGTCTTAGGAACAAAAGGATGCCAAGTCTTTTAATGGAAATAAAAGTTTTCAGCCTACAGAGGGCTCAATTGTGTAGACACCATAAAATCAGAGTGAAATGAAGATGTGGCAGGCTAGTCCATTTTTTCCAAAACTTAATTTCTGCAACTCAAAATGCTTTTCAGTATCTTGTGTGGCCCCCACGAGCTTGTATGCATGCTTGACAACGTTGCGGCATGCTCCTAATGAGACGACGGATGGTGTCTTGTGGCATTTCCTCCCAGATCTGTGTGATGGCATCCCTGAGCTGTTGTACAGTCTGAGGAGCAACCTGGCGGCGCCTAATGGACCGAAACATAATGTCCCAGAGATGTTCTATTGGGTTTAAGTCAGGGGATCGAGAAGGCCATTCAATTGTTTCAATTCCTTCATCCTCCACGTACTGCCTGCATACTCTTGCCATGTGAGGCCGGGCATTGTCGTGCATTAGGAGGAAACCAGGACCTACTGCACCAGCGTAGGGTCTGACAATGGGTTCAAGGATTTCATCTCGATACCTTATGGCAGTCAGAGCACCATTTCCTAGGCAATAGAGGTCTGTGCGTCCCTCCATGGATATGCCTCCCCAGACCATCACTGACCCACCACCAAACCTGTCATGTTGAACGACGTTGCAGGCAGCATAACGTTCTCCTTGTCTTCTCCAGACTCTTTCACGTCTATCAATCAATCGTCGTCCAATCCTCTGCCCCCCACCTCAGCAGCCCAGCTCCCCTCCACCACCCCCCCCCTTCCCCAGCAGCCCTGCTCCCCTCTACCCCCCTTCCCTCCAACCCGCCACCCACCACAACTTCCCCCACCCCACCTCCCCTCCCTCTACTGACCTCCCTCCTCCCTCCACCCTCTACCACCCCCATCCCCCTGCTCTCACCATCCCCACATCCTCCCTGCATCCCCCTGCTCTCACCATCCCCACATCCTCCCTGCTTCACGGCTGACCAGATGAGGGGAGAACTGAGGAAGCTCCGGCCCCGAAAAAGCAGCTGGACCGGATAAAGTCTGTCCCCGGCTCCTCAAGACCTGCGCTGCTGAACTCGGGGAGCCACTACAACGGGTCTTCAACCTCAGCCTGGAGCTGGGGAAAGTGCCCACCTTATGGAAGACGTCCTGCATCATTCCAGTCCCCAAGAAGAACAGACCGAGTGAGCTGAACAACTTCCGGCCGGTGGCACTCACCTCACATCTGATGAAGACTCTGGAGCGGCTCTTCCTCAACCTCCTCAGGCCCCAGGTGCAGCACGCTGAGGACTCCTTACAGTTCGCCTACCGGGACAAGGTCGGTGTAGAGGACGCCATCATCTACCTGCTACACCGAGTCCACTCGCATCTGGACAAGGGGAGTGGCACAGTGAGAATCCTCTTTTTGGATTTCTCGAGTGCCTTCAACACGATCCAGCCCCTTGTCCTACAGGACAAGCTTCTACAGATGCGAGTGGACCCCTGCCTGGTTGCTTGGATCTCCAGCTACCTCACCGACAGGCCGCAGTTCGTCAGGATGAAGGACATCACGTCTGACACTGTGGTCAGCAGCATCGGTGCTCCACAGGGGACTGTGCTGTCCCCCATCCTCTTCACTCTGTACACCTCGGACTTCTGTTACAACTCCGAAATGTGTCATATCCAGAAGTTCGCAGATGACACAGCCATCGTTGGATGTATCAGAGACGACGAAGAGGAGGAGTACCGGTGCCTGGTGAGGGACTTTGTTGCCTGGTGCCACAACAACAGCCTGCAGCTCAACACCTCCAAAACTAAAGAACTGGTCATTGACTTTGGGAGGGACCGACCGAGACCTAGACCAGTTCAGATAGGAACGGAGGAGGTGGAGGGCGTGCAGACCTATAAATATCTTGGGCTGTGGCTGGACAATAGGCTGGACTGGACAAGCAACACGAGGCAGCTGTACAAGAAGACCCAGAGCAGGATGTACTTCCTGAGGAGACTAGGATCCTTCAACATCTGCAGGAAACTCCTCTGGATGTTCTACCAGTCTGTGGTCGCCAGCATCCTGTCCTACGCTGTGGTGTGCTGGGGGGGGAGTGTGACAAAAGCAGACCTCTCCAGGCTGGAGAAGCTGATCAGGCGGGCCAGCTCGGTGGTGGGGATGAAGCTGAAACCTCTGGCGACAGTGGCAGAGAGGAGAACTATTGACAAACTGCGGAGCATCATGGACAATGTCCGCCACCCTCTGCACACTGTCATCCACAGCCAGAGAAGCCTGATCAGCCAGAGGCTGCGCCTCCCCAAGTTCAGGACAAACAGACTGGGGAACTCATTCATCCCCGAGCCATCAGACTGTTCAACTCCTCACTGGGGGGGAGGAGGGCCAACAGAAGGACTGGAACAACACTGCAATAACATAATACTGTGACATCCATTCATTCAGTTCATTCATCCCTCTATTCATTTATTTACATTTTTATAGTTTTATATTTTATATTCTATTTTATTTCTTATTTTATTCTATTTTTATTATCTTTAATAGGTTTAATGGTGTGTAATGGTGGTGGGTAATTTTGTACAGTGCTGTACGTTTTTTTGGAGATGCTAATTTCCCTGACGGACACCCTCTAAAGGGATCAATAAAGTACTCTGAATCTGAATCTGAATCTGAATCACAGGTGCTCAGGGTGAACCTGCTCTCGTCTTTGAAAAGTACAGGGCGCCAGTGGCGGACTTGCCAATTCTGGTGTTCTTCAGCAAATGCCAGTCGAGCTCCACGGTGCTGGGCAGTGAGCACAGGGCCCACTACAGGACGTCGGGCCCTCAGGCCACCTTCATGAAGTCTGTTCCTGATTGTTTGGGTAGAGACATTCACACCAGTGGCCCTCTGGAGGTCATTCTGTAGGGCACGAGCAGTGCTCAGCCTGTTCCGCCTTGCACAAAGGAGCAGGTATCGGTCCTGCTGAGGGGTTGAGTACCTTCTATGGCCCTGTCCAGCTCTCCGAGAATAACCACCAGTCTCCTGAAATCTCCTCCATGTTCTGGAGATTGTGCTGGGAGACACATTAAACCTTCTTGCTGCAGCACGTGTGGATGTGCCATCCTGGAGAAGTTGGATAACCTGTGCAACTTCTGTAGGGTTAAGGAATCGCCTCATACTGCCAGTAGAGATAATTACGCAAGCCAAAATCAGCACGAGTGGAAAACCAGCCAAAAAAGATCAAGAGGGAGAAACTTGAAATGACCTCCACATGTAAAACCAGTCCTGTTTTGAGGGTTTTCTAATTGTTGCCACTGAAGTGCACCAGTTGTTAATTCCATGAACACCAACACAGCTGAAATTGATTAACGAGGCCCTCAGCTGCTTAACCAACCAGAAAATTACCAGACAGGTTTAATTCAATTCATGCCAGGCCCAATAAAAAAAGTGTTCCTTTATTTTTTGTGAGCAGTGTATATATATATATATATATATATACACAGTATATGCGTGTGTGTGTGTGTATATATGTATATCCACTTACACCTAAAGGAGAGCGGGCACTCCTTTGAGGACAGCCAAGTACGAATACTGGCCAGAGAAGACAGCTGGTTTGAGAGGGGTGTCAAGGAAGCTATCCATGTCAAATTGGAAAAACCATCCTTAAACAGAGGTGGTGGGCTGAAGCACTTCCTATCACCCACATACAATGCAGTCCTCCACTCCTTCCAACAACAAACCAAACGTTCACACCATTCCACGAGACCTGGTGACTCACCACCAAGTGAGCCAGCAGACAAAGGGGAGACACCTCAACCGAATCTAGGTGAACGACCCTACCAATGACCCTGCCAACGACTCTCATGTGACCACTCAGATCATTAACATGCCAATGGTCCACAGGGGCTATATTTGCAAGCTCGGTCCCCAGCGAGTTCAGAACTGAAGAAGCCTTCTGGATAGAAGGCAAAACCTCTTCAAAGAGAGGAAACACAGTCCAGTTAACATAGAAAACTACCTTGGATAACAATGACCTGGATGATTGAGAATCTACACAGACTATGTTCCCACAGTCAGCACATCTGGTGATGGTCCAGTTGTTGGGATGGCCTGGTTAGCTTTTTCTCTGATAGCTAGAACTTTATCAGTGAAGGAGCTCATGAAGTTTTCACCACTAAGGGAAGAAGGGATACGTGGATTTAAAACACTGTGATTCTTGGTTAATTTGACCACAGTGTTAAAAAGAATCCTGGGGTTGTTCTTGTTTTCTTCAATTAAAGAAGAAAAATAAGCTGTTCTAGCCTTACGGAGGGGCTTTTTACAGTGGTATGAGAAAGTCTGAGCACCCCCTCTGAGGTTGTGTCATAATGGACTCTGACTTCACACAAAATTATCTTGGTGGCATGTCCTTCATTTGCCCATAAGAGCCAGGTGTTAGCTTGATTTCCAAACACAGATTTTAAGTATTCATAGTATGCAATTGTATGAAATTAAATCAAATGTAAAAAATAGGCTGTGCGAAAATGTGGGAACCCTTGTCATTTTGTTGCTTTGATGGCCTGTAACCAATCATCACAACTTATTTGGACACACAAAGTTGGTTTGGTGAGCTCATTAAGCCTTGAACTTAATTGACTGGTGCATTCAATAATGATATTTGGCCAGATCTCATTCTGTTTGACTATCCTCTGAAGAGCTGCAACATGGGAGCCTCAAAACAACTTTCTGATGATCTCAAAACCAAGATTATCCAGCATTATGGTTTAGGAGAAGGTTACAAAAAGCTGTCCAAAAGATTTCAGCTGTCAGTTTCCACTGTCAGAAACATTGTGAGGCAATGGAAGGCCACGGGCACAGTTCTTGTTAAGCCCAGAAGTGGTAGGCCAAGAAAAAAGAGGCAAAGACGAAGGATGGTCAGAATGGTTAAAAACAACCCACAGACCACCTCCAAAGACTTGCAAGGATATCTTGCTGCAGACGGTGTCGCTGTGCATCGGTCAACGATACAGCACAATTCGCACAAGGAAAGGCTGTACGGAAGAGTGATGCGGAAGAAGCCTTTTCTTCACAGTCGTCACAAAGAGTCGCCAGAGGTATGCAAAAGAACATTTGGACAAGCCAATATCATTTTGGAATAAGATACTGTGGACTGATGAAACAAAAATTGAATTGTTTGGTCACAACAAGAGGCGATATGCATGGCAGCAAAAGAACACAGAATTCGAAGAAAAACACCTGCTTCCCACAGTAAAATTTGGTGGAGGTTCCATCATGCTGTGGGGCTGTGTGGCCAGTGCTGGTACTGGGAATCTTGTTAAAATTGAGGGTCGCATGGATTCCACTCAGTATCAGCAGATTCTTGAGAATAATGTTCAAGAGTCTGTCACAAAGTTGAAGTTGTGGCGGGAATGGGTATTTCAACAAGACAATGACCCCAAACATTGCTCAAAATCTACCCGAGCATTCGTGCAGAGGAACAAGTACAATGTTTTGGAATGGCCATCCCAGTCCCCAGATTTGAATATCATCGAGAATCTGTGGGATGACTTGAAGCAGGCTGTCCATGCTTGGAATCCTTCAAACATCACTGAATTGCAGAGGTTTTGCCAAGTGGAATGGGCCAAAATACAATCATCCAGGATCCAGACATTCATACAGGCTGTTATTGTTGCAAAAGGAGGCTCTACATACTAATATGATTTTTCTATTAAAGTGCCCAAATTTATGCACAGGCCTTTTTTTGTTTTGGGGCATCTTTCACATTTTCTGTTAACCCAATAAACCTCATTTCACTGGTGAATTATGATTGTGTTCATCAGTTATTTGATATATCAAAATTAAGTTGTGAATTAAAACACCCAATGATTGGTGAATAAAAATACTGTATTTTCACGACTATAAGGCGCACCTAAAACACTGAGATTTTCTCAAAAATCGACGGTGCGCCTTATAACATGGCGCGCCTTGTGTGTGGACCGAGTTCCAAAATCTGCTGTGCACCTTTGGTGGGTGCACTACGGTAAATGCTCCGCCAATCGATTAGCGGCACACCTACGTGTAAGGATCCCCTTAAATGGCGCCGGTCAAGCGAGACGCGTATGAATGAGGCTTACTTTAAACTGCAGGCCATCGAATATGCAGCTTAAAATGGCAATCGAGCAATCTTAGTGATTTCGCTTTATGAGGAGGCGGCATCTCTCCATACGCGCAAGGACAACTGTTGCGCAGCGGCTGCCCGCGGATTACCAGGAGAGGGTGGCCATCTTCCGCACCTACTGCCGCGACAAGTTAACCGCGCCCAGCCACATCACCAACATGGATGAGATCCCTCTGACTTTTAACATCCCTTTGACCCACAAAGTGGAGAAAAAGGGACCAGCACGGTGGCGATACGCACAACGGGCACGAGAAGTTGTCATTCACTGTGGTTCTTGGCTGCCACGGAAACGGATAGAGCACTGGATGACGGAAGGCGAACACTCCTTCACAAAGACTATGAGGCAGCGGCGGGCAGGTTATGCCACCATATGCGGGTGGATTGTAGACGCACGGGCTATGATACGGTCTTCATGTGTTGTAAGAGCTTTCACAAAAGCCAGCATCAACGCTGAACGGGAACCGGTCGGTGAGTCTGATTCAGATGATTAAGTAGAGGAATTTGGGATGTTGAACATTGAAATAGTGCAGCTGTTTAATTCAGATACAGAAGATGAAAACTTTGATGGTTTTGTGGCGGAAGAATGAATATTTTCAGCATGCGCCTAATAATACGGTGCGCCTTATGTATGTTTTAAATACAGAAATAGCACCCATAACTGAGACTGCTCCTTTTAATACAGTGCGCCTTATGGTCGTGAAAATACGGTAATGCCACTTGTCAAGGGTGCCCAAACTGTATAAACTACCAGACAGTCTTTCCAGGCTAAATGGTAGCTATCTATTTTACAAGAATACCACTTCCTTTCTTGTCTTTGCACTTTCTGCTTGAGGGTCCTAATGTGTGAATTATACCAGGGGGCACACCTCCTCGGATTTACTATTTTCTTTTTCAGAGGGGCAACAGAATCAAGCGTGATTCTCAGTGAGGTTGCTGCACCTTCAGCAATAGAGTCAACCTCTGCCGGGCTAAGATTATAATGATTGATTCCCAGAGAAGCACACGGTGGTCCTGGGATTAGCACAGGGATCTCTTCCTTAAACTTAGCAACAGCATTATCTGAAAGACATCTGCTATAGTAAGACTGTGTTCTGAGTATAGAAGAATCCTTAATCATGAATGTAAAAGTGATCACAGAATGATCTGACAGGAATGGGTTCTGAGAGAGCACTGACACATGTTCTACCTCTAAGGCATAAGTCAGAACTAGATCAAGGGTGTGGTTGAAACTATGAGTTGGTTGGTTTATCTGTTGAAGGAAACCAACTGACTCAAGTAATGAAATGAAGCCATTTCTAAAGCTCTCATTTATTACATCTATTACATCGAGGAGAGGAGAGGAGAGGAGAGGAGAGGAGAGGAGAGGAGAGGAGAGAGAGGAGAGGAGAGGAGAGGAGAGGAGAGGAGAGGAGGAGAGGAGAGGAGAGGAGAGGAGAGGAGAGGAGAGGAGAGGAGAGGAGAGGAGAGGAGGAGAGGAGAGGAGAGGAGAGGAGAGGAGAGGAGAGGAGAGGAGAGGAGAGGCATAGAGCACAGAGCACAGAAACACACACAAAAATACACTATACAGCGGGTCAGCGGGGCCGGAGGTCGTCATGCAGCTCCGAAGGCGGCGATACCTGTAAATGAATAGAGAAAGGGGGGGGGGGGGGAGAGGAAGAAGCAGAAAAACTACACAAGAATCAGCATAACTGCTTGATGAGGAGGAGGAGAGGAAAGGAGAGGAGAGGAGAGGAAACCATGACCCAGTGGGGTGACAGAGGCCCCCAGCAGCCTTGGCCTATAACAGCATAGCTAAGATGTGACCTAACGATTAGACAACCCCCTAAGTATGATAATTTGTCTGTCTATGATAGTAACTGGAACTACAGAATTAGTAACAATAAGCTTTTTCAAAGAGGTAGGTTTTAAGTCTGATCTTAAAAGTAGCGATGGAGTCAGCCTCCCGTACCTGGACAGGGAGCTGGTTCCATAGCAGGGGGGCCTGGTAGCTAAATGCTCGGCCCCCCATTCTACTCCTAGAAACTCTGGGAACCACAGGTAGACCAGCATTCTGAGAGCGGAGCGGTCTATTGGGCTGATAAGGTATCACTAGCTCCTCCAGGTAGGATGGAGCTAGGCCTCTGAGGACCTTGTAGGTCAAAAGAAGGGTTTTAAAAATTATTCTAAATTTAACGGGCAGCCAATGAAGAGACGCCATTGCAGGAGTTATGTGATCTCTTTTGTCAATACCTTTCAGAACTCTGGCTGCAGCATTTTGGATCAGCTGGAGGCTTCTTAAAGAGTTGTTTGGACACCCTGACAATAAAGAATTACAATAGTCCAGCCTGGAAGTAACAAAAGCATGAATTAACTTTTCAGCATCATGCAGCATCAGTAGCTTCCTGATCTTTGTGATGTTCCTCAGGTGAAAAAAGGCACTTCTAGAGACTAATTTAATGTGTGAGTTGAAGGAGAGATTTTGATCAAAAGTCACTCCTAGATTCCTCACAGAGAGACTAGATGTTAATGAGATACCATCCAGAGTGACCATGTGATCTAATCTATCCCTGAGAGGTTCAGGACCAAACACCATGACCTCAGTTTTTCCTGAGTTAAGGAGGAGGAAATTTGAAGACATCCAGGACTTTATGTCTTTAAGACAGGTCTGAAGCTTCACTAACTTCTCTGTCTCCTCTGGTTTCATGGATAAATAAAGCTGAGTGTCATCAGCATAACAATGAAAATTTATCCCATGCTGCCGAGTAATGTTCCCTAAGGGAAGCATGTACAAGGTGAAGAGGATTGGTCCAAATACAGAACCTTGAGGAACTCCATGGCTAACTCTACTGTCAGACCAGGTTTTCCTCAAAAACTGTTCCAATTGTCTACAAAGGACACCAGGTTTTCGGGGCACCACTGTGACAGGGTTAAGGGTTCAATATGGTACTGCGTACCCTGTCTGAAATGTGAATGTCTTCCCTACACACACAATGGGGTTTGTCATTTGTGCTTCAGTGGACTGTCGACAGGTTCATTATGCAACTGCCAGAGTTTAGAGCCAAATGAGGGAAGAGGGGCAATATTCAATACTTGCAATTACAGCCAGTCACTTTTAAATTAATTGTAAAGCTTTTGGTTAGCAAAAAGCACACATTGTTTACACATAGAATCGTCAGAAAACATACTACAAATGAGCAACAAATAAAAAGATGAGATATTCCATTTGTTGTTTAACTCAGCTGGGTTTATATTAGGTTATATGAGCAGCGTCTTTGCTTACCAAAAAGAAAAGCAACAACTGGAAATGGTGTAGTTTGGCGATCTCGATCACAGCTCTCCTGGTCTGTGTAGGATCTATTATCCCTCTCTACATAGTGACAATTTTTGAAAGGGAGCGCGATGTGTTTCTGCAGAAGTAGCAAAGGCCCTGAAGATGTTGCAATCGATGCTATGCAAACCTCCCAGAAAATCTTTAAAACAGAAATCAGAAATTTGGTAATTTTTCTTAAATATCCTCAAATAATCCTCAAAATATTCCCTGTCTATTCCCAGACATAAGCCTCTTCAACCCCTTTCCCAACAAACATGGGTAAACCTGCTGTTGTTAGCAAACGAGGAAACAAGATAGAAGGCAGCATGGAAGCTACTGCTAGCATTCTCTTTTATACTTGATTTTCCAGATTCTCATATAAACTCAACATAGCCATAAACCAGCCCACTAAAAAAAATCTGATCTTAGTAGGTGTTGGTAGATTATTTTATAATATTTTAATTGATTTCCATTCAAATCTATTTTTTTGCAATTTCGTGTCAAAACAGCCAAAATATATTGAACATAATAGTCAATATATTTGTGCATAAAATCAACAAAAGGTGAAAACATTGCCAAAGGGGGGAAGACTTTTTATAGGCAGTGTAACATAGCTACTGAATGCTCCAGTTTAAAAGGCTCATTTGATCTCCTTGGAGTTTCTGTCTATGCCTCCTCTCGGCTCACTCTAACTCATGAAATAACAGCTTTTATTCACATCAATAAATGGTCTTAATTCTCCTTACTTTGACTTGTTGAGGCTGGCCTCAGCTGCAGCTGCCTGAAGGAGCTGAGTGGACTTGCTGACTGGGACACCAAACAAAGCACTGTGAGTGACATCACTCAGGATGCGCCGGTGGCCACTCTTTGGAGCCGTTTTTGGGGAGGAAGGAGGCGTCAAGGGACCACATTTGCTGATGCCTTGGCCGGCAGTCTATAAAGTGAAGAGAAACATGAAAAAGATCTTAAACCAAAATGAAACAATCTGACCCCAAACATAAAATAAGCAACACCGACTGGAAAGGAAAATTTAAGGAGCTCATCAACATGAAGAAAAAAACTACTGCAGAAAAGAGATGACTGTTCTCTGAAAAGTTACCATGGCTAAGTGGTCTTATAAATGATATGATATACTGAGTTGTGGGAAATGTGGAAAAATAAATAAATTAGCTATGTTGCAATATAAAATTAAATGCCACACTTAAATTTCTCTTTTATGAGTACATTAAAGCATGCTGAAAGTGCACATAACATTCATAGTGTCCCTGCCAAAATACTCAATTTTACACTGAATAAAGAAAGGTTAGAAGCAGGTCCTCAATGAAAATATTTAAAATGTTGAGAGTAAAGTCAAAAGACAATGTTGAGGAAAAAAGTCTACTACAATCTTGAAGAAGAAAAGTTGAAATGCAATGTCAAGAATAAAGTCAAAAATAATATTGAGAAAAATGTTGACGTTTGGAGACTGGTGCATGTGGACCAGTGCATGTGGCTCCTTCTACATAATGCCATGCAGGTAGTGAGATGAACTGGTGAAACCATGCTGACTCAGCTTTAGTAACAAAGAAATAATTTCTCATTCTGCGCACAAATACAGTGTAGTTATCAGTAGTAGGGCTCTGAAGAGAATGTGTGTAAAACTTGAAAAGCTGAAGTTAGCTTCTGATTTGTAGCCTCCTATTCAGCAGTTATGTGGAAAGTTAACAGGAAAATAATTCAACATGCTGTTTCTCCACCAATTGTCCTTTTTTGGATATTGATGTGAAAACGTTTTAGGCATTTTGGGTAACACATTAATGTTGACAGCCAGTATCAGATTTGTGGCACTGGCATTCTATTCGTGAAAATAGAAAAAGGACTTTTCTCACATATTAGCCACTTTCTTCAACATGTCATGTTGGCCAGCAGGTTCATTCGACTTTACAACAGATGGCAAAGGATGTAAAGTAGGTCTCTTAAATCTGAAACTGTGTTTTAATGAATAGCTACTCTGGTCAAGGTTTTTAAATCTAGACTTAAAAATAGATCTGGACATAAAGCCCATAATGAAAAACATACAAGACATTTTAACTATAGCAAAGTGTCTTTATGATATTATGTCCTTTTTGCAAGCATACAAATTGCAAATATTACAAACATATTACCAACCAAACATTGTTTTATTGGGGTTCGGTCAAATTTGTGATGTGATGCATGAAAAAAAGCATACGAGCAAGAATGTTCTAAGATATACATTTATATTTTTGAAAACAAAGAGGACAACCAGACTGAAAATGAAGACAACTCAAGTGTATCCATGTGGACAAATGCTATTTCTTCTTTGAAATTTCAATCCATTCATTTGTGTTAGCCTACCAGCTGGTTGCTTTGCGAATGTATGAATGCTGATGTTTGCTGCTGCATCAAAAGTTGCTGAGGCTGTGGTGCTTTCTGTGGTGCAGCCTGCAAAGAAGCCTGTTGACCAGGTTGAACAGTAGCTGCAGATGGACATGGAATTATAATACCTGGGGAGGTAAGAAAGACAATAGTTTTCAACTGTAAAAATCAGTCTTCATCAGTCAGCTAACAAATTATCGAAATAGAACCTTTTAGAATTTTTACTAAGTGTCAAACTCTCTTTAATCATAAAAAAACTCTTTTGAAACTCCAATTAAAAAAGTCTTTAAAAACCTGAAAAAATAAACCACCTCAAAAGAGAGACCAGTCAACATTTACCACATTTACAGCAAAGACTGTTGTTAACTTTTCCCAGCTTCCCAACCAGGACCACCAGCTGAAATAGCAACACGCCAGAGCGATCATCGCTCTCTCTCTCTCTCTCCAGGACCGGGAACACAAACTGAGCCTAGTCTAGCTAAGTGTAGTGAGTCCAGCCTAGTTGTTGTGATCAGATTGGTAGTCAGGTTAGGGTTTAGTTGGCTCTGCCTAATTGTTACATTAATGTTCTGCCAACCTCTGCACTGTTGAAATTGAACTAGCTGTTAACGTAGCATTTTTGGTTATCATTATTAAGTTAATTATTCAAGATTCAAGATGTACTTTATTCATCCATAGAATAAATAAATATAAATAAGATTAGAACACACACAAATATAAACAGTATATATATACATATATATACATATACACATACATATATATATACACACATATATACACACACACACACATATATATATACATATACATACACACATATATATACATATATGTATATATATACACATACACACACACATATATATACATATACATATATATATACATATACATACATACACACACACACACATACACATACATATATATACACACACATACATATATATACACATACATATATATACACACATACATATATATATATATATATATATTTATTTTTTTTCTCTTCCTCGCTCTCCTGGGCGGTGCCTCCTTCCTTCGGACTCGGGTCCTCTACCAGAGGCCTGGGAGTCTGAGGGTTCTGCACAGGATCTTAGCTGTTCCTAGGACTGGGCTCTTCTGGACAGAGATCTCTGGTATGGTTCCTGGTATCTGTTGGAGCCATCTACTCAGGTTGGGTGTTACTGCCCCTAGTGTCCCGATCACCACTGGGACCACTGTTGCCTTCATCCCCCACATTCTCTCCATCTCCTCCTTCAGCCCTTGGTACTTCTCCAGCTTCTCGTGTTCCTTCTTCCTGATGTTGCTATCACTCGGGATTGCTACATCTATCACCACCACTGTCTTCCGGTGTTTATCCACCACCACTATGTCAGGCTGGTTGGCCACCACCATCTTGTCAGTCTGGATCTGGAAGTCCCACAGGATCTTGGCCTGCTCGTTCTCCACCACTTTCGGAGATGTCTCCCACCTGGTCCCTGGGACTTCCAGCCCATACTCAGTGCAGATGTTCCTGTATACTATGCCAGCCACCTGGTTATGCCGTTCCATGTATGCCTTGCCTGCCAGCATCTTGCACCCTGCTGTGATGTGCTGGACTGTCTCAGGGGCATCTCCACACAGACTGCACCTGGGGTCTTGTCTGGTCTGGTATGGTAGACCCTGGCCTCTATTGCTCTGGTGCTCAGGGCCTGTTCTTGTGCAGCCATGATTAGTGCCTCTGTGCTGTCTTTCAGTCCGGTCTTTGTCAGCCACTGGTATGTTTTCTCGATATCAGCCACTTCCTCAATTTGTCGGTGGTACATTCCATGCATGGGCTTGTCCTTCCATGATAGCCCCTCAGGTTCCTCCTCCTTGGTGGGCTTTTGTTGCCTGAGGCATTCACTCAGCAGTGGGTCAGTGGGGGCCATCTTCTTGATGTATTCTTGAAGGCCTGTTGTTTCCTCCTGGACAGTAGTTCGGACACTTACTAGTCCTCGGCCCCCTTCCTTTCGCTTTGTGTACAGCCTCAGGACACTCGACTTAGGGTGAAACCCTCCGTGCATGGTGAGGAGCTTCCTTGTCTTGATGTCAGTGGCTTGTATCTCTTCCAGTGGCCAGGGTATTATGCCAGCAGGGTATCTGATTACTGGCAGGGCGTAGGTGTTTATGGCCTGGATCTTGTGCTTACCATTCAGCTGACTTTTCAGGACCTGTCTTAACCTCTGCAGGTATTTGGCTGTGGCTGACCTCCTAGCTGCCTCCTCGTGGTTACCATTTGCCTGTGGGATCCCCAGGTATTTGTAACTGTCCTGCACATCTGTGATGTTCCCTTCAGGTAGTTCAACCCCGTCAGTTGCGATCACCTTTCCCCTTCTAGATATCATCCGCCCACATTTGTCTAGCCCGAATGACATCCCGATGTCTTTGCTGTAGATCCTAGTGAGGTGAATCAGGGAGTCCATGTCACGCTCGTTCTTGGCATACAGCTTGATATCGTCCATGTAGAGGAGGTGGCTGACGGTTGTTCCACTTCGGAACTGGTACCCATAGCCACTCTTGGTGATGATCTGGCTCAGGGGGTTTAGGCCTATGCAGAACAGCAGGGGGGACAGAGAATCTCCTTGATATATGCCACATCTGATGCTCACCTGCGCAATTGGCTTTGAGTTGGCCTCCAGAGTCGTGTTCCACAGCTTCATGGAGTTCTGGATGAACTCTCTTAGTGTCCTGTTGATGTTATACAGCTTTAGGCACTCCAGTATCCATGTGTGCGGCATTGAGTCATAGGCTTTCTTGTAATCAATCCAGGCAGTGCACAGGTTGGTGTGCCACATCATACAGTCCTGGGCGATTGCCCTGTCGACCAGTAGCTCATGCTTGGCACCTCTGGTGTTGTTCCCTATGCCTTTCTGTGCTCTGCTCATGTATTGATCCATGTGCCTGCTGATCTTAGCCGCTATGATGCGTGATAGGAGCTTCCATGTGGTGCTGAGGCAGGTTATGGGCCGGTAGTTGGACGGTATTGTGCCCTTCTGGGGGTCCTTCATTATGAGGACTGTCCGGCCTTGGGTTAGCCACTCTGGGTGGTCCCCTGATGATAAATAAATAAATAAATAAATAAATAAATACAACATAAACATTAGACAATTATTGTTATTGACTGGGTTTGGATGAATTATACCTTGTTCAAGTTTGCAAGTTTACAGACCCTGCCTCTTTGATGAGTTTATTGAGTATGTTGGCATCCTTTGCTTTAATGCCTGCACCCCAGCACACTACAGCAAAGAAGATGGTGCTAGCCATCACAGACTGATAGAACATGTGGAGCATCCTGCTGCAAACACTGAAGGACCTGAGTCTCCTGAGGAAATAGAGTCTGATCATGGCCTCCTTGTAGACAGCATGAGTGTTTGTGGACCACTCCAGTTTATTGTCCAGCTGAACACCCAGGAACCTGTAAGATGGGACTATTTCCACATCTTTCCCACTAATGCAGACTGGGGAGGGTGGGGACTTGCTTTTACTGAAATCCACCACCATCACTGTCTTGGCCACGTTGAGCTGCAGAAGATTCTCCCTGCTCCACCTAACAAAACTCTCCACAAGGTCCCTGTATTCATCCTCTTGTCCATTCTCCACACATCCGACTATGAATGTGTCATCCGAGTATTTCTGGAGGTGACATGTCTCAGAGTGGTACTGGAAGTCAGCCTTTTTCTGGTTGAGCCTCTCCAGCTCTCTCCTCACCTGGCTAGACGTGAAGGATAGTCCTGTCGGGGGGATGGGTGACATGTTGGAATCTATGTAGGGTGTCAGCAGGAGGGAGGGGGAAGAAGTTGGCAGAGGTGTTAGGGGCTCTGGGAGGTGTGAAGGGGACCCATTGTTATCCAGAGGAATATTGGGACAGCTGGGGGTGGGGGAGCTAGAATCAAACCTGTTGAAAAACTGGTTCAGCTCATTAGCTTGGTCCACGTTCCCATCAGCTGAGCATATTCCTTTCTTCTGGAAGCCAGTGATTGTCCTCATCCCACTCCAAACATCCCTGGTCTGGTTCCTCTCCAGTCTCTCCTCCAGCTTCTTCCTATAGGAGTCCTTGCTCTCCTTCAGACTGCGTTTCAGTTCCTTCTGTACACTCCTGAGCTCAGCCGGGTCTCCAGCAGTGAAGGCCCTCTTCTTCTTATTCAAAAGGGCCTTCAGGTCACTTGTCACCCATGGTTTGTTGTTTGGGTAACAGCGTACCTTCTTGGTGGGGACGGAGTTCTCAGTGCAGAACTTGATGTAGTCAAAAACACAGTGTGTCAGTCCATCCAGGTCCTCACCATGTGGTTCACAGAGAGCAGACCAGTTGGTGGTCTCCAGGGCATCCCGCAGACAGTCCATGGCACCATCTGACCATTTCCTAACAGTCCTCACAGTGACCGATTGCTGCTGAACCACAGGTGTGTATGATGGGGAGAGCAGCACGAGATTATGGTCAGACTTGCCTAGTGGAGGGAGTGCAGTGGAGGTGTATGCATTGGTGACATTAGCATACAGTAAATCCAAAGTCTTGCTGTCTCTCGTGCCACACTGGACATACTGATGGAATGTAGGGAGAGTGGAGGAGAGTGAGGCATGATTGAAGTCACCTGTGATGAGGATAAAGGCTCCAGGGTGTTTAGTCTGCAGGTCAGCCGTGACAGAGTGAATAACGTCACAGGCCGTGTTCGCTTTACCGGTCGGAGGAATATAAACAGTGATGGCGATGACATTGGTAAACTCCCGTGGCAAATAGTATGGACGAAGTCCGATAGCAATAAGTTCCACGTCGGGACTGCACACGCACTCCTTGATGTGAATATGCTCTGGGTTGCACCACCTGTTGCTAATGAACACGGCAAGTCCCCCTCCTTTCTTCTTACCGTCCGCGGTGTCTCGGTCCGCTCGCAGTGCTGAAGCCAGCGATCGTCACATTAGAGTCCGGTATCAGTCCATGGAGCCATGTCTCTGTGAAACACATGATACTTGCTTCTCTGTACTCCCGCTGGGTCCATGTGAGTGCCTCCAGCTCGTCCATCTTATTTGCCAGGGACCTGACATTCATCATTATGGCCACGGGGACGCAGGGTTTAAAACTCCAGCCTTACTCCCTTGTCGTTTCCTCCTCAGCTCCTTCGGGATTTGGGGCTTCTCTCCAACCACGAAGGATGGTGGTCTTAGAGCAGGGGTGGGGAACCTTTTTCATATCGAGGGCCATTTCAATTTTTATAAAGTCCTCCGAGGGCCATACTATTATGAACACATACCTAGGATAAGTCTATAACCACTGTGTTACTAAGTCTCATGATTGCTGCATTTGAATTTGAATTATTTATTTAACACACATGCATATAAAATCACCAAAAAAAATAGAATAAAATGACAAACAAGTAAAATATGTTTTCATGATCATACAAAACAATAAAAAAAAAAAGAGGTGCAGAGTTGAGGCAAGAGACCCGTAAGGGCCTGTTCGAGGCCTCTACTCACAAAAACTGCAATACAACAAGATAATCAAGAAAATAAATGAAAAGAAAGAAAGATAAAGACAATAATAATAACAACAACTAGAAAGCACTCGGAGAGCGCAGACCTCCGCCAAGCGCAACAATTCCTGCCATATTGTGATTTCCACCATAAATATTAGTCCCACATATACTTTGACTACATATTTAGATTCCTTGACCATAAAAACATACCGTTAGCCACTGGAATCATAACAATATATGTCTTAGTTCAATAGTTATTCACGAATAAATATTCGGCGGCTATGAGGCACTCCTTCACGAACTCTCCTTCGGCGTGAGGTTTCAGCTTCGTGGCTATTAATTCACTCACCACAAAACTTGCACGCGTAATATTCTCTCTGTCGGTACATGGTCGTGTGAAAGCTGCTTGTTGAGCCTCCAGACTCCGACGAAGAGTGTTACGAAAGAAATTTCAGGATACAAAAAGGCTACAATACGCTACCGCTGCTACTCGCAGCTCGCAGAGTTTAGCGAACTGTATAAGTGCACATATAAAATATAAAAATCTTATTGCATTGCAGGCCGGTAGAAATGGTCAATTACGAACAATTACGTGTAGGGAGCTACTACTGGCTGCCGCCTGGGACAGCGCCATTTTTTTGGTATTAATCAGAATGCTAAATTGACAACTTAGTATATTTTATGAGACTGTTTAAACAAATTGACTCCTGTTCCGTTCTCAGAAGGGTGGTGCCCATGGTGATATAATACACTTATATCTAATTATTTAATAAATAATAATACATTTAATAGCCTTAGCAAACAAACAGATAAAAGTGGTGCCCATGTACCATATTTTCCGGACTATAAGTCGCACTTTTTTTCATAGTTTGTCAGGGGGTGCGACTTGTACTCCGGAGCTAGTGACACCTTACCAGCCCAATAGACCGCTCCGCTCTCAGAATGTTAGTTTTTTTTTGTATGTGTTTCTGTGCTCTGTGCCTCTCCTCTCCTCTCCCCTCCATTCTATCATCTACCTGTCCCCCCCCCTCCCCTCTCTCTCTACCCTGCTGGCCATCAGCAGGAGGGTCCCCCTACATGAGCCTGGTCCTGCTCAAGGTTTCTTCCTGTTAAAAGGGAGTTTTTCCTTGCCACTGTTGCTTGTTGGGGGTTTGGCCCTGGGATTCTGGAAAGCGCCTTGAAACAATTCTGATTGTAAAAGACGCTATATAAATAAAGATTGATTTGATTTGATTGAGCGACTTAAATAAATACATTATTACAGAATTTCACATGTTTGTTATTTTCACACTGACAACCACAAGAGGGCACTCTAGGCATGTGTATCTGAGGAACGAGTTCCTTTAGCAACACAGAAGAAGAAGCGGTGCTTCATCTATGGAGTTAGACTTGATTGTTTGGTAAACTTGCTCGGATGTTCTTTATGCTATAGTTATCTGAATAACTGTTAATATGTTACGTTAACAAAGCAGACACGTACTCGGTTGTGGGTCATGTAGCTGAATTTGTTACGTTAGCATACCATAACCCTATTGCTAATCCATGCTAATTGCCTTTCAATATGAAATGTATGTTCTTGGTCTCAGATTTTATCAAATACAGTTTCCCCCAAAATGCGACTTATAGTCCAGTGCGACTTATATATCTATTTTTCTTCTTTATTATGCATTTTTTGGCTAGTGCGACTTAAACTCGACATATAGTCCAGAAAATACGGTATAAGCTTGGCACAATATACACAAGTTTTGGGAATCAATCTATGGCAATATAGAGTATAAGACAAACAAAAAAACTACAGTAGTTACCTGTGTTTTGAGGTGCTCCGGCAGCAATATTGGGTCTTTTGCGAGGAGTAAGAGCAGGTTGGATTGGAAGGATGCCTGCTATTGACTGGGGCTGAGCCTGGCAAGGCTTAGGTCTTTGTCGAGGTGCAATTGAGGTTTCTGTTGTAGGGACAGGATCTGTGAGCCTTTTGGAAGGAGAAGAAAGATTTCTTAGTGATGAAGTTTCCTGCAACAACACTTGAAATATTTTTTTTTCAGTCACCTGGCTTTGGTGTGACTCTTTTTGACCACTGCTTCACTGGTTCTGATGGGATCAGGTAGTCTGGTAGGAATATGTAAATTCTAAAAGGAGAAAAAAGATCTTTCAATTCATTTTTAGAATCAAACAAAGTGTTTACAGTTATTTAACACAATGGTGAATTTCGAAAGATTCCTTAAATAAATGTGCATTGAGAAAAACATCAGATTTATACCAGAAGCCAACACCAACAGCCCACCTCCTGATCCACACAAACTTACATGCAAATTTGGAACAGGACACTCTCTTCCAGCCATTTTAAAGGCAAAGTAAGATATTTGGTAGATGTCTGGTCTTTTTTCTGGATCAGGTTCAAGCATATATCCTGAGAAATCAAAGCAGCAATAACATTTAAGAGACATTTACAGACACAGAATTTCATACCAAAATCTCACAGACTCACTGATAAGTCCGTGCATGTCCTGAGAAAAGCGGGAGTTGTCTGGAATAGTGAAACTTCCATCGCAGATAGCCACTTGGCTCTCTCCGAATGGAAGAGTGAAGAAGCAGAGCTTATAGAGGAGACAACCCATGGCCTGTAGGGAGAGAACACTCAAGGTAAATGTGGCTCAAAATATAGTTGATCAATATGATGATACAGCAATTTTAACATTGGGGGTTAACAATGACAAATAACCATTTTCACCCAAATATCTGCCTTTGTTGATATGATCTGTCCACTGTAGAGGTTGACCATCTCGGGTGCACGATATGACAGAGTAGTGTACCTGGTTTTATAAATAGTGATGAGCTTCAGCATTTCAGTATAGGTAAAAGAATCACATGAAAGTGGTTGGAAAACTCACTTTTTGATTTCCTCCTCAACAACTGGAACACCGTGAGTCTGAGGGTCCTGGAAACGATTAGTAGCACTTCCAAAATCACAGAGAACATACTGTCCTCGGTCGTGCAAAAGAATATTTTCCACCTATATGAAGCAGACAAAGTGAGACCTGTCAACAGGATCTGTATGAACATTAATTACCCTCATTATTGTATGCACATATGCTCAAGTAAGGAAATTAAATGAACTGGCCTTGAGATCTCGATGAATGACTGGAGTCTTACACTGGTGGAGACAAGCAACGGCTTCGCAAGTATCACAAAATATCTGCAATACTTCGGCCTCCGTGAAGCCCATTTGCAATCTCTGGTTCATAAGTTTCACCACTGGCCCACCTATATAAAACAAAAAGCTCAATACAGCGTATGAAATAATAGCTGGCACAAGACGATCATCACCATCATCAAAAATCATCAGTCTCCTAACTGCATTGGAATATCATAATCTTTATCTTTGTGGATATTATAATATAATCATAATCAATATCTTTTTGCCTCATCTGATTTTTCTAGTCACGAAAAATTGTGCTTTCTATAAAATGCTGGATTCAATGACATCTACAGCTAGCAAGAGAACATTTACCTTGACATAGAGCAGGTGCATTGTGGAGCTGAATGGAATAAAAATCTGAGAAAAGGCTGACTTACCTCGACAATAGTCCATTAAGATCAAAACTTCTGATACGTCACCATTTCCAACTGCTGTTATACTGGAATCCAGGAAACCAACTATGCTTTTGTTGCCTGCTAGGTCCCTCTGAGTAAAAAAACAGAAAACAGGACAATTCACAGTGAACACAATGCCAGAACACTCAAACTAATGCCTATAATCCACAGGATGCATTTGGGCACATCTGCTCCATGCAATGATGGTGGTGCTCATATGTTTTAAATGAATGCATATGTTTACACTGGCTGCAGTTCTATTGCATTCCAACTCCAGAGCACCGGTGTGAAGTAGTCCACCAGAAAAATATGCAAGACTTCTATTTTTACTGGATGGTGGAGCACAATGTGTGCAACTCAACACGGTGCAGTAAGTGTGGGGCAGGAAGTACAATAAATTTAAATCCAGGAAATTTTCAAAATCAGAAATATCATGTGTTGGTGGGTCACTTTCAACTATGCAGAAGGAACTCGTATGACTTCATTTTTGGCTTGTTTTATATATAATATAATATAATAATATAATATAATATAAAGTGTTAATGTGAGAATATTGTATGTGAATTCCTTTTCAGCTGCTTGCCGGAGCCGCACTGTGCTGACGGAGCAGTGACAAAGCAGCTGTTTGACAATTCCAACATATCCAGTGTTTTATAGGGCTAAGACATGATACCCGAGACATATGCATCAGTGAGGTATCTGCACCAAGGCATACATTACTCTAAGATCAGTGCATGAAAATAGTTATGCTGCTAAAAATGTTGAGGTTCATTTTGCTTACCATTATCTGTATCTCAAGTTTGCAGACTTGCAAATCATGTTCATTGTTGACGTACATTCTTTTTAACGCGCATAGTTGACCTTGATGAGTTCGAACCAAGAAGACTATTGCAAAACCTCCTGTAATTAAATAAGATGAAATAAATAAATACATAATGATTTCAAAAGTACAACACCATCTCATTGCACTATACTGGAGAATCACCACCACCGGTTTATATCCCCCTCAGGTCCATACGTTGTGTCAGCAATGCTGTTATATTATTTAGCATAACTAGCCACATCATGACGCAAGACACTATAATTAGCACAAACATTGTTTAGCATCACTCTGACCCTGTTATTTAAGATGCCAAAACCAGACAACTAATGACAAATATTAATGGCTAATGGCATTGTACTGTATTAAAATAAAATTAAGTCACTATACCACATAAAAAATGACTCTGTGTTACAGTCAGGTAATGTGTGTTACAGTGATGCCTGAAAGTTGTAAGATGTGAGGCAGCATGAAGGAGCACTGTTGGCAGGATTTAAAAGCCTAACTTTGGATATAGTGATGCTAACACAGGAGACATTGCTAATTTATATATTTAATGAATATTATAATAATTCATTTTCTAATGAAGTACACAACTGAAGTACAAACCTCCCCATTATGTGAGAAATTATTTAATAACACTAAAAACTACATCATTTAAAACAAATTTGTTTCACAGGAATGTTGCTGCATTTACTGCAAAGGTTTGCCACAGTGTGTCAGGTGATAGAGTTCAGTTTAGTGAAATCCCCGCTGTCTAATCTGAGATGCCTAAAGGAAATGAGGATTAACAGTCTTAAGCAACATTTATGAGTGCTGTACAACTCAAGTACACAGTAGACACAAATAACTCTAAGTACAGCAACAAATAACTTCTGCCTCCTGACGTAAATGTCAGTGAAGATTATGTTGGCCACAATAACCTTATACATACAGACACCAGCAAAGGCACATACATTTGATCAAAATGCACATTTAGCTGTTTAATTATTAGGTCTAATTCTCAAAAGGTGTCATGGACCCAAAATACTTAGATATTTTTTCTATATTTACATGATTCATATTGAATAATAACATGTTTGCAGCATAGCTCTGCTACATGTAAGAACCACAGGATAGAACAGTAGAAGTCTTGCATACAGTGAAAAAAATTAGCATGGAATATTTGAGAACATTTAAATTCAGCAGTGTTACAAAACTGAATAATATTTTCTACTGCACATACATCCCACTGAAGCTGTGCACAGTTTCTGTCTCAATATTATCTCTTAGAATATTAGCTATGCCACAAAGAGAAGGCCAGTGTTAACAGTAACAAACAAAAAAGGGATTAAAGAAAAGATAAAATGTTTTACTGTGTGTTGGTAAATCCTTCAACAACCTAAGAACAAATCATATTGCCAATAACTTCAATTGTCATTTACAGTTGTTATTTTAACATTTATTCTGAAGCTGTTGCAGTAATGTCTCTCTAAATTTATCTTCATACTTGTTTCAGTGATGCACAATATAACAGTGACAACAAAGAGTAGAGCACAGATAAAAATGCATTTCCTCACAAACACAGTAGTGAATTAATAGAAACTATACAAAAATAGGATATATATAAAAAGAGAGGTAATAGAGCCCTGCTGGTCCCAAACTACCGGTATGTACAATTTCATTCAAACATTACACAAACCCACAAAAATTTGTCTTTTAAAAACACTTTTATTCCTTGGCTTTAAACACAGCACGAGACTCTGCTCTAGTTTTTGTATTTTACAGTTTTAATATATATATTTTTATGATCTCATTTATTCATACTTGTGTACAGACCTTTGTTTCAGCTGTGGCTGTTTCCTAAAGTGCTTTATAAAGTTGTTTAAAAAAAGACAATTCTCAATAACAGCAGCAAAAATCCTAACGACTAATTTGAGCTTTATATATCCACCACCCAGCCAAATAAATGACAGTGTCTCTATCTGTAATGAAATAATCACAGAGAACAGAGAAGACACAGTACTACAAGAAAAATAACAAGGAGAAAGAGCTCTTAGGCAAGACCAATTAATGATGGTCTATTTAAATGACATTTTAATTAAAATAAATGAACTATGTATCATTAAGCTAGACATCGGACATACATTTAAGCATTCAATAGTATGACAGAAGATTCAATATTATGACAGCAGATAATAAAGTTACGATGAGTTTGTCATAAAAAATAAGTTTTATGTGGCTGTACTTCCTAGAAAAGTATTTACTTTAAACCAATCTAGTCGTTGTAATCTGTCCTGATGAACTATATTTATTGTTACTCCCTTTGTAAAGGGTTAGGGTTAGCTAACTCTAACCAGACGTATGACTCAGCAATTAAAGATTCTGTTACACTTTACTACGTGCTTTACGGTACAATCGTCGCAATATGGAAGTTCTTAAATGTACAATATGGACACTACTTGTTATTCTGCCTTGAAATTTGATTAGGAATGGATCAATATACTTTCAGAATCTTTGGGGGAAGAAGATGTCTGGGATGTCAAAACTACCGGTAATACACCTCTCTAGTTGGCGTCAACATCTAATGCAAGTGATTCAATTAAATCGATTTAAAAAAAAAAAAAAAAAACTAAAGCAAATAAAAGCTGGTCCATAACCATAACATGTTTTAAAGCTTTATTTACCTTCTGCGACAACTTCCTCGACGGTCACATGAAATCGTCCAACAACGAAGACCCGTCCGATGAAGCCACCACCACCGCTGCCGCCGCCGGAGCCAGATCCCCCCCCACCGACTCCAAAGCCAGGCCCGGAACTAACCATGTCCCGACGCGAATCAAAAAATTTCTTCATTTTCCTCGGAGTTACTCCGATCTAAAACTTCTCAGGATCGTGAGGGGAAAATCGATTAAATAAGTCCTCCAGATCACGGAGAACTGATCTCGGCGTTTTAGAATTTTAATGACAGCCGTCAGCTAGCTTCCAGGTCGTTAAAATGCTAACCAAACTTAAAATAAAATACTACAAAAACCTTTTATTTGAAAAGAATCTCTTCACCTGATTAGTAATAGTAATAGATGGTGAAGTAACTATGGTTCTGAGGTTGCTGCTCAATAGTCAAGGTGAGGTAGCCAAGTGCCTACTGTAACTGGAGTAGTGGCGGCCGGCTAAACAACCCAGACTATTCCCGGTAAACAATGAGCTCACCTCGCTCACAAGCCGCGAAAGCTATATGCTGTGACAGTTGTCAGCTGACCATACTGGCAGCCAGGTAAGGTCAATAATGTACCACGTTTACCTCCATTATCGACTCAAAATATCATATCGTTTACCTGCTGCAATGTGCGTCTCTATCTTGGTAAAACCGCTACTCCTTAAATGATTTGTGAATGCAGCTGACTGTGAAACGGCTGATAAATTAATTTCATGACAGAGGCAGCGTAAACATTGGCTGTTTCCGAAACCACACACTCGTTCCCTATTCACTACTCACTACATGAGGGACATGGATTGAGTACGTAGTGCACTCAACTACGTAGTGTACTCAATTTAAAGTTAGTATTCGGACAACGGCGTCATTTACGGCGAACGTAAAGTGACGTCATGGTTTCGCATAATAATTACGAATGTTCGCCGTGAAAAGTGGCAAGGTCCATTTAATTATTTTAACCCATCAGAAATACATTCAGCAGTTATTTTATGAAAATACAATATTTTACCCGATAATTAATTTTATATAATAAAATGAAATGTTAATGTCAATAATAATACAATAATTACTTATTACCTAAAATAATAAGTGTCCCTTAACATTTTCAAGCCAAGACGCGATGGTACATTCTCAAGTCATATTCCGCTGTAGTGAAAACATTTAATAAAGCAATTTTTCATCAAAAAATGGATCCAGAGCTACTTTTCATCTTTGTAAATATTCTTTTACTGAGATTCTGTCGCCTGGTGAAGAACAGACGATTCCGAAGAACAATTTTAAGTGAGGGGCGGGGGGATCAGTGAACGTTGATTTATTTGGTTTTTTTTTTTTACACATGTATGTTGTAATATTTTAAGATGATCATATTGGACCCCTACTGAAAAAAATTCTTATTTCCAAAAATTTCATATATCAAACCGCACAGTAGAAATTACGTTAAAAAAAAAATCCCGTCGGTATCACGTGATACCGTAAAGGCTGATGGGATACATTTTCCGAGTTAGGGTGCTCGCTCGTACACTACTTTTCGCAGTGTATTGTGGAATACATTGAGTGCACTACATAGGGTACAGCGATGCTCACTAACATTTCGGACACTATTTCAAAATGGCGTCCCCACTCTGTAGGGTACAGTATAGGGGGTGGTTTCGGAAACAGCCGTCTGGGTTGCTCCAGTGCTGCAGCTCTTCTCTGCATTTCCACCCTGCTCGACGTCTCCGACTATGCCGAAACCACACACTGGTTCCCTATTCACTACTCACTACATGGGGGACATGGATTGAGTGAACTACGTAGCGCACTCAATTCAAACTTTCGGACACTACGGCGCACGTAAATGACGTAATGTTGTCGCATAATAATAACGAACCGGTCGCCGGGAAAAGTGGCCAGGTCCATTTAATTACTTTAACCCATCCGAAACATACCCAAACACATTCAGCGGTCGTTTCTTTGAAAATGCAATATTTTACCCTATTATTATCTTTATATGATAATAATAGATTAAAATATTAATGTCAATAATAATAGCATAACACTTCCTTATTATTTAAAATAATTAGTGTCCAGTGACATTTTTGCGCCATGACATGATGGTACATTCTCAAGTATATATATATAAGTAATAAAGGAATTTTACATCACAAAATGGCTAGAACTAGTTTTCATTATCTTTAATATTCTTTTGCTGCGATCCCGCCATCTGACGAGGAAAAGACGACTCCGATCCAAATGTCAAACTGTAAATGGGGGTGGGAGGGATGGGGGTGGGGTAAACATTTGATGGTAGATTGATTTCCACATTTATGTTGTGTTATTTTAAGATGATCATATTGCACCTCTAGTGAAAACAATTGTAAACTACACATCGGGTTCTTATTTCCCAAAAATTTCATCTAATTTATCAAACAGCACAGTGAAAATTGCCTTTAAAAAAAAACAACAACTTTGTTTTACCTACAGAACGAGCACCCATCACATTATTGTGTGAGGAACAAGCATGTTCCATTGCTGGTTTCCATGGAAGTTAACTTGATTTAAACAATTTAATATATTATTTTTTACATTTTATCCACCAGTTTTTGTAACGGATTTAAAAGTGTCTCCTCCCTGGCTTCCTCTCTTGTTGCCCTTTCCTAGGCCCTCTCTAGCAGCTCCAGGATCCTGTCAGGACCCTATCACACCGCTGGTGCTTGCGTGGTGCTGGCCCTGGTTCCTCCTCCTCTGTCCCTGACTCTCCATCAGGTCTATCTGGGACTGAATATGGGGAGCCTGACTCAGAAAAGGAATGGCTCTCCCCCCAGGCTGAGGCAATGAAGCATGGGGGCCGAATCGAGGGCCTGCCACCTATTGCCTCATCCATGAGAGGGAACTATTTCCACTTGTCAGCAGTGACCTCCCCAGATTCAGTGCCAGATCCTGACGGCGGTCTCTGAAGCGCCTACAAATAGGGAATAAGCGAATAATTCAAACAGTAATGCAACATTTCCTATAATTATTAGTCTGTCACATTTAGACTAAATTTAAAGCAATTATTACAAACCTTGTAGGTTTTTTTTAAGGTTCTCCCACTTTTTTGCTGCTGGAGTCAGCATTCCATTCAGGCCAATTTCCCTCAGCACAACTCTACAAATTGGAACAAGGACATAAACAAATTGCAGAAGTCGATCAGTTTAGTTTCTGGATTGTGATCACACCAGATTCCAAGTTACAGCAATAAAACACAGTCCTTAATAACATTTTGCCACCATCCACTCCCATCCTGCTGCAGCAGAAAACCTCTTCCCGGAGAAGAGGTGGTCCTTCTACATCCAGCATCGGATCATCTTACTAATGTCATCATCACTCCCTTAAGAAATCAATTCAAGCCATCAGTCTGCGTTATATTAATATCACTCCTACAGTACCTTAAATTTGCATTTGAAATGCACCGACTCTAGCAAGGTAGAATTAATGTGGTACGTAATCTAATAGGATGCTTATGCATAAATAAATAAAGGCAAAAACATATTTAAAATGGAGGCAGCAATGTTCCGCTAAAGTGAAAGAATTTTACGCTCTAGTAAGATATGTGAAACAAATAGCATATAATATTAATAATAACATAATAATACATACATTTGTACGTCATCTCTCCTCGTTTACCTGCCATTGACAGATTATCACGTGATACCGTAAAGGCTGATGGGATATATTACCGAGTTCGGGTGCATCGGTTGTACATACGGTTGTGGCTTGGTGCCGTGGTTTCTCTGGTGAATGCCGCGCTCTTGGTCAGAGGGGCTGTGCGCTCACGGGCTTGTGGGCCTCTCGTCTGGATATGCCTGGGGTGTCTGGCTTGCGGGGTTGGGGGGGTTGGGAATGTCATGTCCCTGGTCATCTGAAAATTGGTCCCTTTTGCTGCACGGGGCCCTTTTAGACTCAAACATTTGTCAGACTAGAACACATTACACACAGACATATATTTTCACTAACAGTTGCGCAGATTATATCTATAGCTAACCATATACCGTACTAACCATTACACAAAGGCAAACTTGGAGACAAACTTTGGCTGCATCTCTTACCTATGAAAGATTCACTGGGTGATGAGAAGGCAGATTTTGTTAATTGTAGCTGTTTAGTTTTAGTGTCACTGTGGTCTGAATTTGTTTGCACGCAGAACAAGAATAAAGATTGTGGCAAAGTAGCACTCAGTAGTGGCAATCTTTTAATACATTTGGTTTCATCCATTTATAATGTTTCATAATTAGAATATTTCCATAAAAAGTATTCCAGTGAAGTATGGCAAGTTTCATATTTGTATATGTTGTTACTGTTATGCACTGCTGGATGTCTGTCTAGAAAGGCTCAAGTATCTCTAAAATGTACTTTCTGAATTTTACATTTTAATATTTGAATGTATTAATAAAAATATTTTCAGAAAATCAATTCCCTTCTTAAGGTTACACAGTGATGCTATGGTTAGCACTGTTGTCTCACAGCATTAAAATTTCTGTGTCCATGGAAATGCATGTTTTTTTTCATGCATTTTAGGTATAGGTGATTTGGCTGGTACTTTAAATTGACCTCAGATGTTTGCTTTTTTTATGTTGACCTCAGTAAAATTCTTTTTTCAAAGTGGTGCTCATTTTGGGCCTAAACATAAAAGGTGTTCATGTAGTAAGAGGAAAATTCTGCCCTCTGTTCCTTTTAAAGAAATGGGTCTATGACCCTTTCGTAGCAGCTGAGGGTCACCAAGGCTTAGATCAATGTACTGTCAATGGCCAACAGAGCAAGGCTGCATAATGGGTTTTGGACCATCAGCTTGCTGGTTGCCGAGCTGCAACGGTATGAATAAACAAACATACAACTAACAACAACTATATTCAACTCAGAGCTATATTAAAAAAGGAAATGTGGTAACTTTAAAAAAAAGTTTTCTGTGGTTTACATTTATCCAGCAGAAGTCACTGTTTCATTGTATGTTTAAAGAAGCAATTCTAGTCCTACAAAGTCACGTTACCATTTTCCTTTCCTTTTGACTCCCACATTCCGTTCTATCTTTAAAACATCACAGAAAATAATTTAAACGCTAAGAGCAGGTGTTTAACATTTGTATTAAATAATGACCCATTTAAGAAACATTACAGCTGATTCATATTATGATGTCCTGTCTCTTTTGACACAAGAAGACAGATTAAGCAGGACATTTGCAGCACATCGAGTTCAGCAAGATAAATATGTACTTTATAGCTGTTATTTAAAATGTGGCGACCATTTTACTAAAATAATGGAGTCATTGAGCATTTCAAAGCTGTTATAAGATTGGAGTTGTTTGAGCTGTAGTGATAGAAGACAAAACTATGATCTTCTACTAGTGGTCATCTACAGTATGTTAGATCTTTGCTGGCCCAAAAGGTAAAGGAAAACAGTATTTGCTTTGGTTTTGTTTTGCTTTGCTGAGTGGGTTTTGGATCATGTGAAAAGGCTGGATCAAAGAAGCAAGCATTATACGCAAATTTTAGAACAGTGTTGTGTCTGTGAACTTAGTTGGGCTGTAATCTGAGGTCAATAATATGTTCAGTCTGTCACACTAAGAAAGGTTTGAACATGTTTTTTTAGAAAACATAAAAATGCTTGTGGATTAAACCACTTTGTTGTTTGTTGTGATCCAAAAATGCTGCAGCTAGAGTTCTGACAGGTATTGACAAAAGAGATCACATAACTCCTGTAATGGCATCTCTTCATTGGCTGCCTGTTAAATTTAGAATAATTTTTAAAATTCTTCTTCTGACATACAAGGTCCTCAGAGGCCTAGCTCCATCCTACCTGGAGGAGCTAGTGACACCTTATCAGCCCAATAGACCACTCCGCTCTCAGAATGCTGGTCTACTTGTGGTTCCCAGAGTTTCTAGGAGTAGAATGGGGGGCCGAGCATTTAGCTACCAGGCCCCCCTGCTATGGAACCAGCTCCCTGTCCAGGTACGGGAGGCTGACTCCATCTCTACTTTTAAGGTTAGGCTTAAAACCTACCTCTTTGAAAAAGCTTATTATCACTAATTCTGTAGTCCCAGTTACTATCATAGACAGACAAATTATCATACTTAGGGGGTCGTCTAATTATTAGGTTAACATCTTAGTTATGCTGCTATAGGCCGAGGCTGCCGGGGTCCAGAAACATGATCACCTGACAGGCCTCTGTCACCCCACTGGGAAATGGTCTCCTCTCCTCTCCTCTTCTCTTCTCTTCTCTCTCTTCTCTTCTCTTCTCTTCTCTTCTTCTCTTCTCTTCTCTCTCTCCTCTCCTCTCCTCCTCTCCTCTCCTCTCCTCTCCTCTGGGTGAGACGTGTGAGAGCGGAGGAGCGAGCGAGCGAGTGGAAAACCGTGCAAAAGCGCGATTTTTCCTATTCTTTCTTGTGTGCGAGTGAATGCTAGATAATATAGTTTAATTTATTGCGGTGTTTGCAAGTTTATATTAGTTTATCGAGTGTTTGTGTGAGTGTGTGGGGCGGCCGACCGCGTGCGGCCGTCATGGCGGCCAACGCCGGTTTAACTGGCTTGAGTCGGAAGTACGGAGTCAAGGTGGGAGCGGGCTCCGTGCTTAGTGTGGAGGAGGTGGCGCTGGCTGTGGGCCAAAAAATTAGCCACAGCTCAATCAAATCCGCCGCCCGCATGAATAGGGCGGTGGTGTTGTTCCTTGAAAAGGTGGAACAAGTCAACAAGTTGGTGGAGACGGGGATCACTGTGGGCGGACAGTTCGTCCAGGTAACTCTGCTAACACAGCCGGCGGCACGGATTACACTGTCCAATGTGCCGCCGTTCATTAGCGATGAGTTCCTGGTACGGGAGCTGTCTCGGCATGGGAAAGTGGTCTCTCCCATCCGAAAAATGTTGTCTGGCTGTAAGTCACCGCTGCTGAGACACGTAGTGTCTCACCGCAGGCAGGTGCACATGATCCTCAACAATAGGGCGGAGGAATTTAATTATCGTTTCATCGTTCGGGTAGACGATTTTGATTATACCCTTTTTGCAACTTCCTCCGCCCTCAAGTGCTTTAATTGTAATGAGGAGGGTCATCTCGCCAGGGCTGGCCTTGGACACGCGGCCCGTTCCGGCGGCGAGGCGTCGGTGGCTCAGCGCGGATGGAAGCTCCGCTGCCCCGGACGGAGCGACAGCAGAGTCGCAGATGGAGGAGAAGCGGGACGAGTGTGTGCGTGAGAGTGAGGTGAGTGGAGAGAGCGAGATTGTGTAGATGGTGGTAGAAATGAATGGTGAGAGTGGTGAATCAGGGGGGAAGGTGGATTTAACTGGGGAGGTGTGTGATCTGAGTGGTGTGATGAGTGAGGTGGTGTGTGATTCAAATGAACTGGGGGAAAATGGTGAGGTGATGGGTGAAACAGTTGAACTGGGTGAGGCAGGAGAGACTGGAGACAAGATCCAAACGGGTGAGCAGGGTACAGTGGGTCAGGTGATGGGTGGACTCGATGGGCCAGGGATAGCGGCTGGTGAACGGGGTGAAGGAGAAGTGAGCACAGGTGAGCGGGGTGAGGGAGGAGTGAGCACAGGGGAGCAAGGTGAGGGAGCAGTGAGCACAGGTGAGCAGGGTGAGGGAGGAGTGAGCACAGGGGAGCGTGGTGAGGAAGCAGTGAGCGCAGGTGAGGGCACGAGTGGCGCGTCTGAGTGGTGGCTTGTTCCCGCAAAGCGGCGGAACAAGCGAAAAAGCGCCATGAAGGACAAGGGGGGCAAGACCGGAAGGCTGGAGGATACAGCAGTAGATACAGACACCAGCGACTGTGGGTCTATATCGGACGGCAGCGAACTGTCCGGCACAATGCCAGAGGGGCAGGAAATTGACCTGTACCCCTCAAGCTTGTTTAAAAAATTCCTTACCCAGACCAAGGGCATGAAAGGTCTTGATCTGGGAACATATTTCCCTGACAGGCTCCGTTTTATCCGGTCAGCAAGCTTTTTAATTAGAAATAAGGCAACGTCAGAAATTTACAGGCTAATGAAACACATGGGCAAAGCAAGAAAACAGCAAAATTGAAAAAATATCTTACCATGGTTTCTTGTACTTATTTTTTTACTGTCTTTGATTTTAATCTTTTCCCTTGGCATGAACATATTCAAAATGGGAACATTGAATGTCAACAGAGCCAGGGACGCAAGAAAACGGGCACTAGTGTTCGACACAGCAAAAAGAAAACGCATTGATGTCCTGTTCCTCCAGGAGACCCACAGCGACTGCGGCATAAAAGCGGACTGGGAGAAGGAGTGGGAAGGACAGGTGCTGCTGAGCCACAACACCACCCTCAGTGGTGGAGTGGGCCTCCTTTTTTCAAGGGGCTTCACTCCATTGTCCCTGGAGGTGGAGCATGTGGTGAGGGGATGGTGTTTGATGGTGAAAGTGCGCCTCCAAAACCACTCCTTGGTTTTTATTAATATTTATGCTCCCACCAACGGTACAGAGAGGAAGAGCTTTTTAGAAAAAGTCGGCACTGTTTTAAATGGTTGTGGGGATGATTTTTTATTCTTGGGTGGAGACTTTAATTGCACCGAGTCTTTTTTAGACCGCAACCATGCAGAGCCTCATCCAGCCTCGCAACATTGTCTGAGACAGCTGGCCTATTCTCATGGCCTGGTGGATGTGTGGAGGAGGATGCACACGGACAGCAGGCAATACACTTGGTCCCGCTTGAGTGAGGGTAGGATCTCCTCGGCCAGACTTGACCGATTTTATTGTTTTAAACATCATTTTAGTGTTTTTAGGAGCTGTAGCACCACGCCAGTCGGCTTTACAGACCACTCGTTGGTTTTAGGCGAAGTCGCCGTGAAGAACATCTTGCCCAAGAGTGCATACTGGCATTTTAATTCCAGCTTAGCTCAAGACAACAGTTTTAGAGATGTTTTACGGCACTTCTGGTTAGGGTTTCGAGAGAGAAAATCCGATTTTATGTGCCTAAGACAGTGGTGGGACCGTGAAAAAGTAGAGATACAGCTCCTGTGCCAGCAGTATACTCTCAATGTCACGCAGGACACACGCAGGTCGATCAAAGACCTGGAGATGGAGATAGTGGAGCTAGAGGCGATTGGCAGCTCCACAGGAGATCGAGGGTGTATTGAAACCCTCCAATCCAAAAAAATGGCCTTTGCCAGCCTGCTGGACAGTCAGGTACAGGGTGCACTGGTCAGGTCCCGGATTAAAGACCTCACTGAGATGGATGCTCCCTCTAGTTTCTTCTTTGGGCTGGAGAAAAAGCGTGGACAGAACCTAATAATCCATTCACTGCTTTCGAGCACAGGGCAGGAACTCGTGGAGCCGGGCCAGATAAGGCAGCGGGCGGTGGAGTTCTTTTCCTCCCTGTATGAGAGTGAGTATCGCAGCGATGACGGCCTGTTCCATGAGTTCTGCGGGGACCTTCCTCGGATCTCTGAGGAGGCAAACTCGCAGCTGGACAGGCCGTTGCAACTCGATGAGCTCCACGCCGCCCTGCTCAGCATGAAGGGAAGGAAGTCTCCAGGTGTCGATGGGCTCACAGTAGAGTTCTTTAAAGCCTACTGGGACATTGTGGCCCACGACATGCTGGAGGTCTTTAATGAAAGCCTGGCCTCGGGTTCCCTGCCATTGTCCTGCAGGAGAGCGGTGGTCACCCTCCTGCCAAAAAAGGGCAACCTGCGAGAGATCAAGAACTGGCGCCCTGTGTCTCTACTGTGTGTGGATTATAGGATTCTGTCCAAGACCTTGGCCTCCAGGCTGAGGGAAGCTATGGAGCAGGTCATCCACCGGGACCAGACTTACTGTGTGCCCGGCAGGTCCATAGTAGATAATGTCCACCTAATTCGAGATGTTTTGGAAGTCTCCAGATCATTGGACGTTGATACTGGTCTCATTTCGCTAGACCAGGAAAAGGCTTTTGACCGGGTTGAAAAACCAGTTCCTCTGGAAGGTGATGGAGAGGTTCGGGTTCAGCCCTGGCTTTATAGCGATGATCCGCGTCCTGTACTGTGACATTGCGAGTATGCTGAAGTTTAATGGCAGTCTGTGTCCTCCCTTCAGAGTGCGTAGAGGCGTCCGGCAGGGCTGTGCCCTCTCTGGAATGCTCTCTCCCTCGAACCCCTTCTCTCTAGGGTCCGTGCAAACGTGGATGGCCTGTTTTTACCGTCCTTTTACAGAAAAATTGTTTTATCTGCCTACGCAGATGATTTAATAGTAATGGTGCGCAGCCAGAGGGACGTAGATGTTTTATCTAATTTAACAGTTTTATTCAATCGCCTGTCTGCGGCCAGGGTCAACTGGCAGAAGAGTGAGGCCCTGGCCGTTGGCAGGTGGACAAATGGTCTGCCGGTCCTTCCCCAGGACCTTGCCTGGCGGAGGGACGGCCTAAAGTACCTCGGTGTTTTTATTGGAGATGAAGAAACTGAAAAGAAAAATTGGCTTGACACGTTGGAAAAGGTAGACAGAAAAATTCAAAAATGGGAATGGCTCCTCCCCCGCATGTCGTACAGAGGCAGAACTCTTGTCCTCAATAACCTGGTGGCCTCTGTGCTCTGGCACCGGCTCAGTTGCATGGAGCCACCCTCGGGGCTACTAGCACAACTGCAGACAAGAGTTCTGGCCTTCTTTTGGGACGGCATGCATTGGGTCCAGCAGGGGGTGTTGTACTTGCCCAGAGAGGAGGGAGGACAGGGCCTCATCCACCTGGCCAGCAGGACCGCCGCTTTTAGAATACAGTTTGTACAGAGGTTTTTAACAGGGCCGGCGGACCTATGTGGAGAGATGTGGCTGACGGCTGCACTGTGGCGGACCCGGACCCTACTCCTCCAGCACGTAGTGGCCGTGGCAGGGCCAGACCTAACGGGCGCAGAGGCAGTGGGTTCCCTGTTAGGCATCCGCTCTACCCAGGCAGCTGAGGGGGTGCTTCGGCTATGGAGGAACAGACTCAGCACGAGAGAGAGGCGTATTCTTGAGGACTACGGCCAGGGGACCGAACCCGACAGCGAGGACCCCTTCCCGGAGATCAGGCTGGTTGCCCACCTCGGGAATCTAGACGGTCCTCTCCTCAGACCAGCAAAGACCTTCTCCCTGGTAGCAGTCGATAAGAAGACCCTATACAACGACTGTGTGAGGGTACTAAACAGGAGAGGACTGTCGAACAGGAGCACCAGCATGTGGGCCGATCGACTGGGAGGGGATGGAGCCCGCCCCTGCTGGAGGGTCCTTTACAAGCCGCCCCTGAAGACGAGGACCGGGGACCTCCAGTGGAGGATCCTACATGGGGCTGTCGCCTTGAACGCTCTCCTCTCCAGAATGAACACTGCTGTGTCGGACCAGTGCCAGTTTTGTTCCGGGCGAGAGACTGTGGTCCACGCGTACAGTGAGTGTGAGAGGCTCACTGTACTTTTTAATGTCATGAAGGGTGTTTTTAATGGTTTTAAGGAAACCTTTTCTATTAGAACTTTTATTTTTGGCGCAGGTTACAACTCAAAAGCCGCTCGCAACAAGTGGCAACTCCTGAATTTTATCTGTGGTGAGGCAAAAATGGCAATTTACGTCTCCAGGAAGAACAAAATTTCAAAAACTGGGGATAGTGAGGCCGCCACTGTATGGCGCTGTAATGTCCGGTGCAGGCTGACGTTGGAGTTTGGGTTTTATAAAATGATGAACGACCTCGGCAAATTCCAGGACATATGGTGTCACAAAAATGTTTTATGCACTGTGACAGAGGATCTTTTGCACTTGTATTAAATTGTATTGTATTGTTGATTTCTTAATATTTATTTATTTATCTCTTTTTATTGTGGTTGGTGGTATCATTATTATTATAACTATTGTTATTATGATTACTATTATTATTGTTATGATTATTATTATTACTATTATTGTTGTTCTGTGGGTTTTCTAAACAGGGCGTTTTGTGGCCCTGTGTAAATTTGTGAATTAAAGTATTTTGTAAAAATCAAAAATCTCTTCTCTTCTCTACCTGTCCTCTCCCCTTCTCCTCTCTTTCTACCCAGCTGGCCATCAGCAGGAGGGTCCCCCTACATGCGCCTGGTCCTGCTCCAGGTTTCTTCCTGTTAAAGGGGAGTTTTTCCTTGCCACTGTTGCTTGTTTGGGGTTAGGCCCTGGAATTCTGTAAAGCACCTAGAAACAATTTTGATTGTAAAAGACGCTATATAAATAAAGATTGATTGATTGGTTGATTGATTGATTGATTGATGGGCATTTCACCTCTTTTATCTTTGTATTTACCTTCAGTGACTCCAACAAAAATTTAGACTGTATAACTGAATAAATGACAGGTTTTCTTTCAGAAGAGTGTGAATTATTTAAAAAGCGCATTCCTTCCAAATATTAACATGATTTGATGCCACATAGCAACATAAAAGTGGCATTATTTCACTTCATCCCCTAATTATTTTCAATTTTAATCTGAAGTTAAAACATCTTGTTCTCCAATGTCCCCTCATCATTCAAAAGAAGCAGCTAATTAGCTCTGACACAAGAAGATATTTACTTTTCAGGCAAGTCTGTCAGATTAAAACAACCTTTTAATATCTTCAGTTAGACTTGGATATAAAAATGGATGCATAGTGTCAAGCTTAGTTGATATATGATTGTAGTCTCTCCTTAATAAAAGTAAACATCACTCAGAAAAAAGCTTCTGTTGATTAATCAAAGATATCAACTCGAGCCTTCAATTGTCCATCATATGTTTTAAACCCCATGTGTCCCAGGCCACTCAGAGCTGCAGGATTTAAGGTCATGAATGCCGGTTGTGTACTTCCTTTGGACTTGTATTTGAAAACAAGAAAAACATAGCTGGGGCCATCAGACTTTTAAAACCTTTATTGGCTTGTTTGGGCATTCACTATAGAAACAGGCAATTATTAGATGTTTCTGAAATTCATTGGGTCGACCAACTTTTCAGTCCAGCAGCCAATTCATCTCAACATCTGTCCATTAGCTGCATACTTGAGCAAGCCTGGCAGCCTTTCTTGGGTCACAAAACCTGAAGAGTTCAAAGCCTTATTTACTCTACTGTTGTAAGTCTTCAGCCCAAATTTTGTTAATGCTTGAAGATTTTAGAAGTCGGATGAAAACATTCTGAAAGAATTTTGGTTCAGCCAGAAAACATTGACACTGGACACTAAAGACCAGTGAGCTTGGATTAAGACAGCATCAGTCCTGAATAGACAGCTGTTAAACCAGGACATTTAAGTGGTTTTCATGAATATGGCTTGAATGTGGTCATTAGTCAGAGACTATGGACCTCTGGGGTAGGGTAAATAAGCCTAATTTAGAACATCTGGCTTAAAAAACAAAACCTCCAGGTCGGATGGAGCTAGGTCTGAGGACCTTGTAGGTCAAAAGAAGGGTTTTAAAATTTATTCTAAATTTAATGGGCAGCCATGGTATCTATCAGATAAATATGATCTAAACCAGTCTAGTGCTGTCTCTTTAATCCCAATCACATGTTCCAGTCTATGTAACAGGATGCTGTGATAAACTGTATCAAAAGCAGCACTGAGATCCTGCATAACCAGCATAGAGACCAGTCCATGATCTGAAGCTATGAGAAGATCATTAGTAACTTTAAGAACTGCTGTTTCTGTGCTGTGATGAGCTCTAAAGCCTGACTGAAACATCTCAAACAGGCTGTTTCTCTGCAGGTGCTCCAGTAACTGAGTCACCACCACCTTCTCAAGAAATTTAGAGATAAAAGGAAGGTTGGATATTGGCCTATAATTTGCTAATACGTCAGGATCCAGTGATGGTTTTTTTAATCAGAGCCTGTGAATTGATGAAAGGGAAAAAGGTAACCATTTATACATATAGCACTCTACATTATTCATATTTGCAAATCAGTAGAAAAATAGAGGCATGGTAACAAGTACAGGAAAGAAAATTACACATGGAGACTTGCTTAACAGGCTCCTGTCTGCAATTCTGTTACCAACAGCTGTCGCAGTATGTAAGTGTGCTGCACACAAAAAAGGGGACGATAGCACAACATTGGGCAACAACTTTGCAGATGAAACCGCAAAGGAAGCTGCAGACAGACAAATATTTCTATTAATAGCGGAATTCCAAACTGAATCGTAACAATTTCTGAGGGACATGCAAACACACAGCAGCAAGACAGAAAAACAGCAATGGAAAAAACACAGTGCTAAGATAGTGAATGGAATTTACACAATGCCTGATGGAAAACCTGTATTGCCAAGAAATATGTATAGATGGGCTGCTATTGTGAGCCATGGGCCTTGCCATGTCTCAACAGGAGGGATGGTGAAGGTAGTACAATCACAGTTCTATGCAATAGGATTTCAATCCTACTCTAAAAAATTTTGTTTAGCATGACCGATTTGTTTGAAGCGTAGTCCTCTGGGAGGTATTAAGCCACAGAAAGGTAAAACACCTATACCATCCTATCCTTTTCACACAATTTATATGGATTACATTGAACCTAGTCCCTGTGAAGGAAAGAAATATTGCTTAGTGTTAATTGATCCTTTTACTAGATGGGTTGAAGTTTTTCCTACAGCAAAAGCAGATGCAGTAACAGTAACAGTAGCAAAACGCTATGTAGAGAAATAATACCTCGATTTGCGGTTCCAAAAGTCATTTGGAGTGACATTCACATTTTGTGAATGAAATAATTGACAGGGTAGGACAAATATTTAACATTACTTTAAAGAATCATTGCTCATATCATCCACAGAGTGCAGGCCTCAGAGAGAGCAAATGGCACAATCAAGTCAAGGTTAAGATGCATGGATGAAACAGGAAAATCATGGATTTATTGTCTAGATTTAGTGAAATTGTGGATGCATATTACACCACATGCAACCACAGGATTGTCACCATTTGAAATGATGTATGGAAGACATTACGTCTTACCTCCATTCCAACAAAAGACAGGAGATGATGAAGTAGAAATGACAGTTGCAGATTACATGAGTAAAATGCTGCAAGTGTGGCGGGGTGGAGAGAGGTGGAACGGTTAACGACAACGCCACCTGGGGAATTTCACCCCAGGAATTAACCGGAAAACAGGCACGCGCAGATAAGGTTCTGTTCCAGAGGCAGAGACAGGATTGAGGGTTAGGCACTACAATTTTATTAAATCCAACTCAACACAAAAATAACTTGGCTGTACAAAAGTCAAACAAAAGGGGTGGACAGGGCTGGGGCCCCACTGGCAGGTAAAACGCAATTAGGGGAGATAACCAAACTAAAAACACCCGTGCTACTGCAAACAAAACTACACAGGAGGGGTGATGAAAACGCCCTCCACCAGGGGATGGGTCCCCGCCGTGGCCCGCAGCACCTGTCCACAAAGAAAAGAGAATAATTAAATTTCCAGCGGTAACAATTGACGCGACGAGCACACACGCACACACACCTCACACAGACAGGCAAATAAATTGTGACCAACAAGAACACCACATCAAACAAGAAACGAACAGAACAAAACCTAAAAGAGTAAATGCCAGTTGATACGATTTAAACACACTGTTAAGAATCTAAAATGAAAGCAATAGCTCCGTGGTCGCCTCGGCGGCACCACTACGTCTCAGCGCCGTCCCCCGAGCGAAGGGGGGCGAGAGAGAGAGCGCGCGAGAGCGAACAGGAGAGAGTCCCGAAAGCGGGACTGAGCCAAAGCAGCAGTGGGTCCAGTACGCGAGGAAGTCCGTGCCGACTGTGTTTGGTGGCGCCACCACTCCGTGAAGGATTCCCGCTGGGGCAACGCGACCCACTGACGCCAGCCGGCAGCCAACTGTAGCAAGAACAGCCCCATTAACGTTTATCAACTGATTGGGGGAAGTCAGTGACGCGCATTGCTGCGCCTTACCTGCCCAGTGCAGACTAGCGCGCGTGCCCTTACAGCAAAGCGTTGTAAAGCGGTTTCTGTTGGTCGAACCGCCCAGATAAGCCGCAACCCCACCGTCCCGTCGAAGGGGGAAAACAACTAAAGCCAGCTGGAGGCAGTGCCTTATATAAACCTTTTCTCCCCACCCACCAATTAAGGCACTACCTCCATATGGCACCTGTTCGAAGGGCAGGCCACGCCCTGCCACACAAGCAAAAGGATAAGGATAAGGATAAGGATAAAAAACTTTATTGATCCCACATCGGGGAAATTACACATTACAGCGGTAGCCCATGGTGTACAATACAGAAAAGTACTAAAAGAAAAAAATAAAAATAAAAAGACTCTTATACTATGTACATTGCTATGTACATTATACAGTACTGTATATACATAAATTAAAAATTATGTACAGAAGGAGTGTCGGACAGTGTGAAGAAAAATGAAGGTGCAAGTAAGATGTGCAAATAAGACATTCCGGAGGTAGGATGATTAGTTAGTGCAAATATGCCAACCCTAGGTTATTGGTGCTACAATTAAGTGTTGTGCATGTTGAACAATCTGACGGCAGTTGGGATAAATGACCTGCGGTAACGTTCCCTTTTACACCGTGGGTGTAACAGTCTGCTGCTGAAGGAGCTGCTTAAGGCCCCCACAGTCTCGTGTAGGGGGTGAGAGGGGGTGTCCATAATTGATGTCAGCTTGGCTAACATCCTCCTCTCACCAACCTCATCAATGGAGTCCAGAGAACAGTCCAGGAGTGAGCCAGCCCTTCTGACCAGTTTGTTGACTCTCTTCCTGTCCCTCTCTGAGCTTCCACAGCTCCAGCAGACCACAGCGTAGAAGATCACCGATGCCACCACAGAGTCATAAAAAGTCCTAAGCAGTGACCTGCACACTCCAAAGGACCTCAGTCTCCTCAACAGATGAAGACGACTTTGGCCCTTCTTGTACAGGGCGTCTGTGTTATGAGTCCAATCCAGTTTATTGTTGAGATGAACACCCAGGTATTTGTACTCCTCCACGATCTCAATGTCCAAACCCTGGATGTTCACGGGTGCAGTGTGAGAAGCCTTCCTACTGAAGTCGACAACCACCTCCTTTGTCTTGCTGGTGTTGATGCGCAGATGGTTCAGTTCACACCAGGCGACAAAGTTGGTGATGACCTCCCTGTACTTCAGTTCGTTCCCCTCAGACACATGTCCCACGATGGCTGTATCATCAGAGAACTGCAGCTGTCCGAGTTGTGGCTGAAGTCCGATGTGTAGAGAGTGAAGAGGAAGGCAGAGAGAACTGTACCCTGCGGTGCCCCCGTGCTGCAGACAACCACGTCGGACTCAAAGTCACGGAGCCTCACGTACTGTAGTCTGTTGTTGAGGTAGTCGGTGGTCCAGGCAGCTAAGTGACAGTCGACTCCGGCTCCCTCCATCATCCCTCTCAGCAATGATGGCTGGATTGTGTTGAAGGCACTGGAGAAGTCAAAGAACATGACTCTCATAGTGCTCCCGGTGCCCTCTAGGTGTGAGAGTGACCGGTGCAGCAGGTAGATGACAGCATCATCCACACCAATGCCCGGTCGATATGGAAACTTTAGATAGTCCATCTTGCTGTCCACCAGCTGTCGGTGGTGGGTGAGAATGATCCTCTTCATGGTCTTCATCAGGTGAGAGGTTAAAGCCACTGGCCTGAAGTAGTTGGGCTCCCTGGTGTGCGCAGTCTTAGGAACCGGAACCACACATGATGTTTTCCACAGTAGTGGAACTCTCTCCAGACTGAGGCTCAGGTTGAAGATGTGCAGGAGTACTCCACAGAGCTGATCTGCACAGTCCTTGAGTAGTCTGGAGTTGATGCCATCAGGGCCAGTAGCTTGATGTTCAAAAAGGTGTTCAAAGAATGAATAATCTGCCAGCTATGCCTTTGCCTCCCCAGGAAGAAGATAACAGCGTTGATGTGGGAGATTACGTATGTGTGGGTGAAGCGCATTCGAAGAGCCAAGTGGAGTGACCCACGCTGGGAAGGTCCGTTCCAGATCCTGCTGAAGACACCTACAGCGGTGCGGATAGCGGAACGGCCGTCATGGGTACATCTTTCCCACTGTAAGAAACAATGGACACTTCCAGGTGAAAACACGGAGCAGTGACAGTTTGTCTGTAAACGGCTGATGGCCTGTATAGGTCCAGCAACGGCTGAACCCTGTCAGAACCTGAGAAGAGGAGAAAAGAAATGAAGTTCTTCCCGGTTGTCGTGAGTGCTGTGGCGGCGGGACTTGTGAGTTTCGGCCTTTGGAACTTCCAACAGGAGGGAGGTAATCAGGGACAGAATATTACTTTAGAGTGAACAGCCAACATGCACGTACAAAACGTACTATAGTCAACTACTTAGAACTTTCATGGTTACATCTAAGTAGAGAATCACCACATACTTACAGTTTAAACATTTGGTGGTGCTATGCTAACTTCATAGCGCGCACCCAAAACCATTCAAATTGCTATGTTTGCTCAATGCTACCGGTCTCTGTACACACCCCACGGGTAACCGCCAAACCAATGAAGGACTCGGAAGGGCGTTGTTTTGTTCACATAGGAGTGGGCAAAAGGGGAGTGCATGTGATTCGATTAATCAATGGAACACTGTACATGTGTAAAAATTGCACTAAAGAACCCCTGAGAGAAATGGCGGGAAAGATTGAAAAATACAAAATCCCCGTGCAGGTTATGGGTAATCACACATACTGTTATGCGCAAGAAGGTCAGACACAACTAGGATCGCTACATGCTGACACTTGCAGGATCATCTATACACCCTGTGAGGAAGTGAGAGATTGGCAAACTTTGAAACAAAATATGACGCAGACTTACCTACCATCCTGCCTAAATCGAACCAACAACAATTCTTATGCCTGTAATGACAAAATATTATTCTATAAGTTTAATAAGACTACACAATTGTGCCCAAGTGGCTATAATTGCACTTGCACTTATTCACAAGGTGCACCAGGACAGAATGGCACGTATTTGATCAACAACGGTTGGTGGCTTTGTGGACACAACGCGTATGCTCACCTTCCAGCAAACTGGTCAGGACTGTGCGCTCCAGTCCACCTCAATGATCACACAATCATAATTTATGCTGCTAATGCTAGAACCGCACCACAGTTGCATTCCAGGAGAGATTTGAATATAGATTTCAAACCACATGACTCAATGTGGGGCACAGATATACTGCAAGAGTTTAAACACTGGACAGAGGGAGAAAAGGTTGCTCTCAGTCTGTTTGCTTGGGTAGGTGTGGCAAAGAACATTTTAAGATTAGAAACGGTTGATTATAGACTGAAAGTGTTTACTAATTTGACAAAGGTTGCTCTTACAGGAGTTAAAGAAGAACTGACTGTGCTGAGACTATGCAGAATAGGATGCCTTATATCTATTGACAACACCTAGAGGAGGAGTTTGCGCAATGGTAGGAGATTATTGTTGCACATTTGTCCCAGAAAATGATGCAGATGGCCACTTGATAGATAGCAAACTGAAGAATTTGACTAAATTACAGAAGGCAATGATTGACGACGGCAGTCCCCCATTAGACTGGTTTACAAGCATGATTTTAAGATGGAGGGAACTGTTGTTCAAGATAGGGGCAGTAATAGGGGCAGTAATAGGGATACACCATGTTCCAACAAGGCTGCCGCGGAGTCATGTTTTGGGTCGGAATCATGGGGAGAGAGCTTGCTGGCCCCTTTAGGGTCCCTGAAGGTGTGAAAATGACCTCTGCAAAGGATGTGGAGTTTCTGACTGAGAACTTTCTTCCATGTTAAAAAAAGAACTGAGCTTTCTGAAACAAAATCATGTTCATCAATGACAATGCACCATCTCACACTGCAAGGAATAGTTCTGCATCATTGGCTGCTATGGGCATAAAATATGAAAAACTCATGGTGTGGCCCCCATCTTCCTCTGACATCAACCCTATTGAGAACCTTTGGAGCATCCTCAAGCAAAAGGTGTGTGAGGGCAGGAGGCAGTTCACATCCAAAGAGAAGCTCTGAGAAGCAATTCTAGCACCTTGCAAAGAATTTCAAGCAGAAACTCCCCATTTCCCCAATTTCCTCCTGTCCCTCTGTCCCAGTAATTTTCCACTCTCCCTGCCTCTGCTCCACTCTACCTGCCAGCCACTCCGACCCTGTCAGCTCAACTCCACTCACCTGCAATCACAGCTGCAGCTTATTCCCAATCAGCCCTGCTTATAAGCCTCCCCCGCACTCTCAGTCTTTGCCAGATTGTTCTTCTGCCTTGATGCAAGACTTTCCAGTGTGGTTTCCCTGCTGGATTACCCGTTACCGACCCTGCCTGTCTTCGTTCTGCCTGCCTCGCCTGTTCCCCGGACAACCTACCTGCTTTTTGCCCCTGACTACGACTTCTGCCTCAGCGTTTCTGGTTCCTATCTGCTCACCTGGTTTTGACTTCTCTGAGATGTAAAAGAGAAAGAGAAATTTTGGAACCCACACATGATGTGTATATTAAATGTATAGTGATGGGCAAAGAACAAAGATAGTGAGTTAATTATGTAATCAATTTGTCACTAATGTGTGTAGTGTATGGATGGGTGTTAGTATAGGCACGCAAAATGTATGCTAACCAAACCCCAAATCAGCCCAATCAGGTAATCAGGACATGAGAGTGAATGGCAGCTTACTCCGGGTGGAAACAATCATGGGTAACAGTCACTCCCTGGACCTGTTTCCTGTTTAGGTCCGGTTCCTAGGATTCGGAGGGCTAGGAGCTGTCACAGCATTGATAACCAGAAATGGAGATCAAGAGCAGTCTATATAAAAACATATCTATCATTTAACTTTAGTTACTTTTTGAAGGAGTTATTATGGCAGTTAATTACACTTACATAATCAAGAAATTATGAATATATTGTAGGTATTTGTATTGATACATTTGGTGAGAAAGTAAAACTGTGCTCATAAATTTACATACCCTGGCAGAATTTGTGATTTTTCTTTTTGGCCATTTGTCAGAGACTATGAATAATAACACAAAAACTTTTTTCTCCACACAAAGTAGTGGAGGAAGCCATTTATTGTCAAATACCTGTGGTCACTCCTTTTAAATCATAACAGAAACTACCCAAATGACGCTGATCAAAAGTTTACCTACTGTGGGTATTTTGGACTGATAACATGCACACATCTTAACCTGTGATCTGTTTTCTTGCATTCAATGTGTGTGTGTGTTTTGTGTGTTGCTGTGAGTTCCTGACAGATCCTCTTTCATCTGGTGCAGCACTGATGTTTCTGGATTCTGAATCGGGGGGAGCAAAACATCTGTCAAAAGATCTGCAAAAAAGGGTAATTGAACTGTATAAAACAGTAAAGGGATACTAGAAAGTTCTGCAGAAATTGTGAGGGTGTACCTCGCGCACTGGCCCGTCCCTGCCTCTTGCCCTCCCACCATGCCTGTACATGTCTGCTAAGTGCATGTTGTGCAGCCTCAGTGTCCACACAATGCCAGTGAGTAGCCCCTTGTCCCTTCCGCCAGGACTAATTAAGAGAAAAGTCACCAATTCCCATAATTGAGCCAGGTTCTGGGAAAGTTTGGTATCTCTATGCCACAGCATCTAGGACAGAGGTGGGCAATCCAAAATGTTGAGCCATATTGGACCAAAAAAACCAAATCTGTCTGGAGCCGCAAAAAATTAAAAGCCTTATATAAGCTTATTATGAAGACAACACATGTAAGTGTCTATATTAGCTACATTAGTGTTGTGTTCCAAGGTTCTGGGTCGGTTGTTGCTTGTTTCTTCCTGCAGGGGGCGTGAAGGAACAGATCATCATCCACAGATGGCACTGCAGGTGGACGAACCTGCCGACAATCTTCCATCAACCGTTTCCATTTAGGGACAGGGTGCCCGTCTGCCAGCGTTGGATTGTTTTGTTCTCGTCATGGTACCCTGACTTCTGTTGCTTAATAAGTTTAAAAGAGATTCCCAGACTAACTTTGTCTGTGACTCAGTTGAGGTCTCCACGCCTGCCTCCGGACGCGAACCGCGTGCCGAACCATTCACCCGCACTAGATCTGCGCTGGAGCTCTCGGTGCGTCCTGGAGGACCGAGCAAGAGATTCGCTGGACAACCCAAGAGCCTTGTTCACTTTGTATATTCAAATAAAGACACTTTTCAGACACTATTCCCCACTGCATGTTGCCTGCTTTCGGATCCTGGGACAACCATCCCTAACAATTAGCCTATTTTCAAAATGATAAGTAGGCTACGAATACATATTGACCATTTATGATTAAATGTAATTTTCCCCCGCAGCGCATCCTGGATGACGCACCACGTGACTACTCTGCTGTACGATGGTGCTTAAAGTTTAACTTCCATTATAATGAGAAATTAAATATTTAAACACATTTTTACATCACTGGAAAACTTTAAGAATGTCATGTTTTTCCTACTACAGAAATTATATTAAAACAAAAAATCTATTCATACTATCTTTTTTCCATTTTAATTTTTTTGAAAAAGCTCCAGGGAGCCACTAGGGTGGCGCTAAAGAGCCACGGCTTCCGACCCCTGGTCTAGGAGGAGATACTTGCCAAACCTTTTGATGGGGAAAAAAAAGGAGGATAACAAAGAGTGTTCCTTAGGGAGGCACAATCAATTACTTATTATTCTAAAAAAGCCACTTCCTGTTAGGTGACAGATTGGATAAAGTGGAGGTTTTTTGGGGATTATTTGAGCACCGTTGCAGTTGCAGTCTTGATTTCCCAAATCTGCCATGCAGCCGTGCACATTTCGGTGTTTGGTTCATGACTGTGTGACCTACGGTTCCTAAATGAGTTCACTTTTTGTGCCTGAGCTCGTAGGATAGAGGGAGGCCGTCGTCGAGGATGAATCGGGTGCGCCGAGAAGGCAAACCAATAAAAAGATATCCAAGGAATTGAGAGTGCCAATCAAGTTTTCAAAGTCTAATTAAAATGTGATGGAGGACTTTTTCCATCAGGTAGCACAAGAAAACTGTTTCAAGATGCACAATAAGGAGGCACTTATGAGGGCTACGTGGTCAAGTTGCCAGAAGAAAGCCATTTCTATGCAAATCTATGACCAAAAAAGATATTTAAAGGGGGCAATGCCCTATATGTATTATGAACTGGGGTATGTGAAATTTGGTCAGGTCATTTGGAATGAGTAAACACTTCACCAAACCACTAACCATGAGTTAAATAAAAGATCAACAAAGGGTCCTAAGGCTCACACCTCATGTTATGTCAGCTGTTGGGTTGTCAAGTCCACGTATCTCCAATCTGCCCACGTGCGTGCCAACATAAACCTTGTAGTGGAATGACTACAAACTTATCCATAGGAGTACCATGGTGAAGTCTGACCAGAGCTTGGCCTACTAAGTGCCACTGACCCTTGTGCTGAGCTCCACACGTGGAAGGCTCCAACATTTCTTCGGTGCCACCCTGAATTTACTATGGTGAGAGAAAAAAAACATTCTGACAATTTTAGATAATCCCAACTGGACCAGCCAAAAAAAAATTATGATCAATGTGTTGCAAGCACTATATGCTCAATATCCAAAAATGAGCAAACCCAGTACAACTCACACAACCACAG